>NC_088243.1:66717537-66932537 GCF_036934945.1 Oncorhynchus masou masou | reverse complement strand
TGAGTGAGTTACTTGTTACTCCCTTGATTGAGTTGTCGAGAGGTTAGAGGTGGTCGAGGGAGTCTGATAGAGATTGAGGGGGGGGAGGGATTGGTGGTGTGAACTGTGTTTACCCATACCAAGGACTAAACCATGCAAGATGGTACGCTGGTAACCTATATTAGCATTTCTGCAGCAGTATGTCTTCAAGTGGTGGTTCCATAGTGCAAAGAAGCATATATTCACAGAATATCAAGCAACTTGATCTATCCAAGAAAAGTAAACTGACTAAATATATGTCTAAATGTATGTTTGCTATTTTTGAAAATATGGACATAAACACAAATAAATCCAACAGATGCAGAATCAGAGGAAGAGATTGATCATAAAATATGATAGGAGAGCTGTAACAGAGATTCAAATGTCAGTGAAGTATGCAGTGCTCCAGGCCATGAAGTAGATTGACACCTAAATCTGAATTGTATGCGTATTTCGTCCACAAGATGGCGATAGAGGGCTGAATAAACCTTGACAATAGTTCTTGCTCTGAGTCAGCTCTATTCCACCACTAGGGACAATCCACTGCTGAGTCACACATTCACAATTACAGTTTTTGACAACTGCTTACACATGATTTCTGAAACTATGGCTCCTTTTCTCTGGACTCTACACACAAACCCCCACAGACACAACATGCAAAACATCACACAATTCTTGTAAAAACAAACGCTTCATTCTAAACTATTTAAACTCTTCTCAAAATGGTGTTTTTGCGTCAAAACTCTACACACAAACCATCAAATGATTAGCTCTTATACACACCAACTAGACACGGATGTGACAAATGTAAAACACGACTATCTTGTGTCTTTTGCATGTTCAGTGCGCAGTGGAGTCCACGGCAGTTTGTCATAGCACTCACACATACATGTATGTGCACAAGTATATACAGTATGTATGCATGCATATTCAGTATATATTTACACTATAAACAGAAATGGAAGGTGGGGGGATGAAATGTATTTCTTTATGAAAACATTGCATTTTCATCCAGATTTCGGGATGAACAGTAACAGACAAAACACATACTGTAGATGATAAACAAACAGGCTTGTTACTATAAAGAAAAAACAATTAGGATGCATCCTGTCTCCTATTTGGGTCTGGCCACAGCACCTCATCAACATCACAAGCGATGTTCTCTCTGGCTTAACAGCGGGGGAAGTAACATCTGGAGGGGCGTATCCAGCCCTGGCATGCCCCCTCGTCTGTGTCACCACAGGCCTCCTCCGTCACCTGGAGAAGGGGTATGCGTTGGTTGGTTTGGCGATCGTACACCTTCCAACGCCACATCGAAAAGATCTCTTCTATTGGGTTTAGAAATTGAGAATATGGTGGCAGGTTGAGCATCAACTTGCGGATGGTCAATGAACCAATTGCGGACCACAGCAGTCCGTGTCCCAGATGACAAACCTGGACTGCCCATTCCTCTGGTCATTGGGAATGAGGATATTATGCAGGGTGTCAAGGAAGGTGATAATGTGGGCAGTATTATAAGGACCAAGAGTGGCATGATGATGAAGGTCTTAAATCATTTTCCACAAAGTCTGTGTAGCCTAAATATTTTCCTTTAGATGTCCTATTTTTAATGGAATTGATAGTGCCAGTAGCACGGTAACATGCTCGACAAGTACTCATCTCCTGCATTTAATTTGATGAAATGTTGTCTTATATCCAGTCTTTATATCTTCCATAATTGTCCATAGTCCTACATATTTAAGTAATATGTTGATCCAGTGACTGCTATGTTGAAGATGCAACCCCCCCAGAGCCTCATTGTGAATATTTAATAAGGGTAGTGTGAAAGGGCTCAAAATGGTTCATCAGTTTCATGAAGTGTATGAGCTTGCATCACTTGACATTGTGGGGGTTGGGGAACTTGCATTGGTGCAATGTTTAACCATTTGTTAGACAAGCGTAGGTAAACATTGAGCAGTCTGGCTGAACATACATTGACTTGATTGAATTGTTATGGCTTCATCTTCCTCACCTTACTTGAGCCTTCTCCCCAATCAAATTAGCCAATGTGGAGTAGTCTTATGCAGAGTAGCCCTATATATGACAAGGCTGCACTGTATGATACTGTAGGAGTGCCAGAAATGCACACCTGTACACACAACGACACACACACACACACACACACACACACACACACACACACACACACACACACACACACACACACAATACCCTTATCTCAACATCAACTCTCTAAAATGCAGTGTTTATGATAACACCAGAGATATGGCGGAATAGAAAGGATATTGAGCTTATCTGACATGAATTTGCTTATCTTAATCTCTATGATGATAGCAGCCTAATTCCACATGTATGGTATGACTGCTTATCACCCACCTACAGCTACTGACCATAATTGCAGGTTGATTCACATGTGACTATAATTGAACCAATAGCAGGGTTGATACACATGTGACTATAATTAAACCAATAGCAGGGTTCATACATGTGATGGCCAAAGTTTACAGTGTTATGGCACCTATACAGTACCTGATGGTTGCTTGTGACACCAGTGCAGACAGATATGCTTGTTGCCATCGAGTGTTTTCATTCTCTTCAGCTGTAATGAGCAATGAAATGTTCTCACTTAGGATATAATTACATGTTTATTTTGTTATAGAATAATGCATGTTTTCAATTACTTCCATTGACATTTGTGAGAGATGCAGTTACTTCCGGATGTGATTAACAATTTTTCCTTAACCTTAGGTCATTTAGTTCCGTCTAAACTTTAAACAACCTCATTTGTTTTGTACCTATGATGCATGTTTCAAGGTATGTTCTGTGTGTGAAGCTGTTTTCAGTATCCAACATACACTAGAACCATAATCTATTATGATGTTGTGGCTTTGGATTCTCAGCCTAAACTAGCAGGTGGAATCTCTGCAATGTTTTGGTCAGACCATGCTCCAGGTATGCAACTTAACCAGTTTAGCTCTTGGTGCAAAAGCTCTCTTTCTCACACTCTCATACACATGCAGCTCTCACACACATGTGCATGCACACACACACACACCTTCTCTGCATACTGTGAATAAACTCCAATGAAATTAAAGCTGCTAAGGGCTTGGAAATGATTTCCCCTTGATTTGTACTCTTCAATTTTACTGACATACAACTAAACCACAATGACTAATTGATATGGAGTAAATGGTATATGTGATGCCAATGCCAAGCCAGTCGTTGCTGAGATTAAAATAAGCAGACATGACACTGTAGGCATAATAACACTCCTTGTTTGCACTCTTGGTTCTTTAGCGACAATGATTTTCATTGATACAGTGTGAATGCACAATAACATGACAGACACCATTAAAAGATACAGGTTACTTAATTATAACATTGAATTTTGACAATTGCATGTTTGTTTTCTTTAACATAAATATGTTTTAAATTCAATACACTTCGATGTCCACTGGTCTTGAGGCATTTTTCCGTTACCGTTTCTTTCATTAAAGTCTTTGGAAATGTATAGCGTCTCGCTTTCAAATGAGGTCTGCGACTTTGTGAGGTCATTACTGGCAGGTGAACAGATCACTGTCAGACTCCGTTTCCCATCATGCCACACATTGAATCAGTGTGGTCACAAGATTCATTTTCTCCAATGGGCCTTCAGATCAGATGTTTGTATGTAACTAAGCAACCTTCCCCTTTGATGCCTTTTGGCATTGTTTAAGCCCATATCTGACCGTTATCAAGATCTTTATCAAGATGATATGCATATAATATGAAACAATTGAGGGAAACCTAAAACCTGAGAAAATATTGTGTTGCAATGATGGGTACAGAAGTTACAGTGTCATTCGCTCCATCAGCACACAAAAGTCACACAAAAGTCTACCTCTCACACACTCCCAGTGTCTAAAACGATTCAACAAAAAACAGAAAAGCAAAGGACAATGAAGAAATGACAAAAAACACCTAGATGGTTTCAATCGTACATTTAAGTCCCCGCATTCTTCATAAGTACCAATAGATTTTCTATTTATCAAGTAACACCTTTTCAAGTAGATGTACTTCCTTTATCAGGTAAAAAATGAACTGTCCCATTAATATGGAGAATCAAGTGGGAGCCAAAGAAACATCAGATAAAGGACACACTGACTGTTTATCACCTTGGTAGGTAGTGCTTCCTTCATCAGTGCAGCTCTCTTGAGATGGCACCTCCGTCAAAGTGAAGGATTTTACATCTGCGCGTTAGTAGTATGCTCAAGCACAAATAGACAGCAGTTCCACCTTTTGTTCCCTCGTGTTCTACCCCCCCCCCCCTCCCCAACCTCCCTCTTTCATTCCTCCACCCATCCGTCAAATCATTCATCCATCCATTTGCCGATAATTCTCCCCATCTCCTCAGTCCTTGGTCCTCGCGTTTCGTGTCCATCAGTCTCCCTTCTATCTTTCCCTCTCAAAACGCGTCTACTGGGCCTTCCTGGCGGCTGCGGCAGCGGCTTCTGCTCTAGCTGCGGCGGCCTTCTTGGTCTTGTCAATGTAGGCCTCGTGGAAGAACTGGCAGAAGAGCACAAAGTAGCTGAGGTACATAAGCGAGGACCACACAATGTTCTGCACGTGAGAGGGGCATTCCTGACCCTGCTGCATCCACGAGTACACCAGGTAGTTCACCACGCAACCAACCAGCATCTGGGTGATCTGCGTGAGTGTGATGAACATGGCGAATTTCCTTGAGACCTTGAAGCCGGCCGCCCTCAGGGCGTAGTAAGAGTACATGACGGAGTGGACGAGGTAGTTCATGGTCATGAACCAGCCGCCGCCAGCCACCATGTCCTTGTAGGAGTACCAGGAGTAGAGCAGAACAGTGATGTGATGGTACCAGTGGAGGAAGATGAGCTTCTGCTTCCGCAGCACGATGAACAGGGTGTCACCTGCATGGTGGGTGTGGAGAGACAGAGCAAAAGAGAGAGAGAATGTCAGTTACAAATGGAAAGGAACCAAAGCGCACACCTTTACATAGCAAGTCATCAATTTCAGGTAACACTTATTTCTAGTATTAAGTGCTATTTAAGCGTCATCTTCTAATACCCTCATGTTCTTGGTAAATCAATGTTAAAAGATCATGATGGCAACATTTAGGATCAATAAGACAAAGCAAGGACCCGAATAAATATTTTCAGTGCTCATGTTTAATCAAATTTATTCACAGATAAATGCACTGTGGGTTCTCAGCATTGTTATGCTGTAGGTGTCAACAGACAATAACAATATGTGTGAGCAGAGCAGTCTCCAGGGTGTATCTGTTTTAAAGCAGAGCAGTCTCCAGGGTGTATCTGTTTTAAAGCAGAGCAGTCTCCAGGGTGTATCTGTTTTAAAGCAGAGCAGTCTCCAGGGTGTATCTGTTTTAAAGCAGAGCAGTCTCCAGGGTGTATCTGTTTTAAAGCAGAGCAGTCTCCAGGGTGTATCTGTTTTAAAGCAGAGCAGTCTCCAGGGTGTATCTGTTTTAAAGCAGAGCAGTCTCCAGGGTGTATCTGTTTTAAAGCAGAGCAGTCTCCAGGGTGTATCTGTTTTAAAGCAGAGCAGTCTCCAGGGTGTATCTGTTTTAAAGCAGAGCAGTCTCCAGGGCGTATCTGTTTTAAAGCAGAGCAGTCTCCAGGGTGTATCTGTTTTAAAGCAGAGCAGTCTCCAGGGTGTATCTGTTTAAAAGCAGAGCAGTCTCCAGGGTGTATCTGTTTTAAAGCAGAGCAGTCTCCAGGGCGTATCTGTTTTAAAGCAGAGCAGTCTCCGGGGCGTATCTGTTTTAAAGCAGAGAAGTCTCCAGGGTGTATCTGTTTTAAAGCAGAGCAGTCTCCAGGGTGTATCTGTTTTAAAGCAGAGCAGTCTCCAGGGCGTATCTGTTTTAAAGCAGAGCAGTCTCCAGGGTGTATCTGTTTTAAAGCAGAGCAGTCTCCAGGGCGTATCTGTTTTAAAGCAGAGCAGTCTCCAGGGTGTATCTGTTTTAAAGCAGAGCAGTCTCCAGGGTGTATCTGTTTTAAAGCAGAGCAGTCTCCAGGGTGTATCTGTTTTAAAGCAGAGCAGTCTACAGGGTGTATATGTTTTAAAGCAGAGCATTTTCCAGGGTGTATCTGTTTTAAAGCAGAGCAGTCTCCAGGGTGTATCTGTTTTAAAGCAGAGCAGGCTCCAGGGTGTATCTGTTTTAAAGCAGAGCAGTCTCCAGGGTGTATCTGTTTAAAAGCAGAGCAGTCTCCAGGGTGTATCTCCTTCCTTGTATATCCTTCCTGTTTGGCCCTGTCCGGGGGTGTCCTCGGGTGGGGCCACAGTGTCTCCTGACCCCTCCTGTCTCAGCCTCCAGTATTTATGCTGCAGTAGTTTATGTGTCGGGGGGCTGGGGTCAGTTTGTTATATCTGGAGTACTTCTCCTGTCCAATTCGGTGTCCTGTGTGAATCTAAGTGTGCGTTCTTTAATTCTCTCCTTCTCTCGGAGGAGGACCTGAGCCCTAGGACCATGCCCCAGGACTACCTGACATGATGACTCCTTGTTGTCCCCAGTCCACCTGGCCGTGCTGCTGCTCCAGTTTCAACTGTTCTACCTTATTATTATTTGACAATGCTGGTCATTTATGAACATTTGAACATCTTGGCCATGTTCTGTTATAATCTCCACCCGGCACAGCCAGAAGAGGACTGGCCACCCCACATATGCTCTCTCTAATTCTCTTTCTTTCTCTCTCTCGGAGGACCTAAGCCCTAGGACCATGCCCCAGGACTACCTGACATGATGACTCCTTGCTGTCCCCAGTCCACCTGGCCGTGCTGCTGCTCCAGTTTCAACTGTTCTACCTTATTATTATTCGACCATGCTGGTCATTTATGAACATTTGAACATCTTGGCCATGTTCTGTTATAATCTCTACACGGCACAGCCAGAAGAGGACTGGCCACCCCACATAGCCTGGTTCCTCTCTAGGTTTCTTCCTAGGTTTTGGCCTTTCTAGGGAGTTTTTCCTAACCACCGTGATCCTACACCTGTAATGCTTGCTGTTTGGGGTTTTAGGCTGGGTTTCTGTACAGCACTTTGAGATATCAGCTGATGTACGAAGGGCTATATAAATAAATTTGATTTGATTTGATTTGATATCTGTTTTAAAGCAGAGCAGTCTCCAGGGTGTATCTGTTTTAAAGCAAAGCAGTTGCCAGGGTGTATCTGTTTTAAAGCAGAGCAGTCTCCAGGGCGTGTCTGTTTTAAAGCAGGGCAGTCTCCAGGGCGTATCTGTTTTAATGCAGAGCAGTCTCCAGGGTGTATCTGTTTTAAAGCAGAGCAGTCTCCAGGGTGTATCTGTTTTAAAGCAGAGCAGTCTCCAAGGCGTATCTGTTTTAAAGCAGAGCAGTCTCCAGGGTGTATCTGTTTTAAATCAGAGCCGTCTCCAGGGTGTGTCTGTTTAAAAGTTTGCAGTTGTAAATGAGAACTTGTTCTCAACTGGCCTACCTGGTTAAATAAAGGTGAAATATATTTGTTTCGTTGTAAAGCAGAGAAGTCTCCAGGGTGTATCTGTTTAAAAGCTTTGGGAACATTTTTCAGCTTTGCTCTGTGAAATGGGGCCCACAGAGTGCACTTAAATCTGACGTCTCAGCTACAGGTTATACAGGAAAACCACCTAACATATAAATGCAATGCATTCAAAGTGACCTTACCTCTTATCATACCATACCTGACTAATTGGTGAATCTACTGCTCGACAGTGGAACACCACCAGAGAATTCAGTCTGTGTGTGAGAGTGTGTTTGTACAGCATCATTCTCTCTCTCAGTCTTTCTCTCTAACTCGCTCTCTCTCTATCTCTCTCTAAAATCTCTCTCTCTCTAACTCTCTCTCACCCATATGCCTCTGTGACAGTGATCAGTGTCTGGGCCAGCAGGTCTGTACTCCACCCTCCAACCAGAGAGCCAGAGCCAGGCAAGGGGTAGGGGCTTCTATCCCCCTCCCTGTGCCCCTGAGAGGGGGCTCCTGCTCTGGGCATCGTACTCAGAACTGACAGGGTGTGGAGCCCCAGTGATGGCAGGACTGGGCAATAACAAAAGGGCCAAACAGGCAGAAAATGGATTCCCAGACACAAAAAGGCCAGACTCTGGGTACGAGGGAAAGGTCACTAAAACTAGGACCGGTTGGGGTGAGATGACACGCATGTCTCTGAGGTCACTGGAGGACAGAAAAGACAGATTCATGCCTAAAGATCCGTGTGCCGATCCTTTCAGCCAACGGGAGCAGAGATATTTCATGGGTATTATCTCAACTACTATAATGCCACAGTCTCATAAACCTTTCTAACCACAATGGACACTATTGACATAAAAAAGCACATGTAAAACATATAGATATATTATAGATAAGGATAGTAGTAGTAGGAGCAGTAGTAGTAGTAATAATAGTCGTAATAGTAGTAGTAGCAGTAGTAGCAGTAGTAGTAATAGTAGTAGTAGTAGTAGTAGTAGTAATAATAGTCGTAATAGTAGTAGCAGTAGTAGCAGCAGTAGTAATAATAGTCGTAATAGTAGTAGTAGCAGTAGTAGCAGTAGTTGTAGTAGTAGTAGTAGTAATAATAGTCGTAATAGTAGTAGTAGCAGTAGTAGCAGTAGTAGCAGTAGTTGTAGTAGTAGTAATAATAGTCGTAATAGTAGTAGTAGCAGTAGTAGCAGTAGTAGTAATAGTAGTAGTAGTAGTAGTAATAGTCATAATAGTAGTAGTAGCAGTAGTAGCAGCAGTAGTAGCAGTAGTAGCTGTGTTAGTAGTAGTAGTAATAGTAGCAGTGTTAGTAGTAGTAGTAGTAGAAGTAGTAGCAGCAGTAGTCGTAGTAGTAGTAGCAGCAGTAGAAGCAGTAGTAGTAGCAGCAGCAGCAGCAGCAGTAGCAGCAGCAGTAGTAGCAGTAGTAGCTGTGTTAGTAGTAGTAGTAGTAGTAGCAGTGTTAATAGTAGTAGTTGTAGTAGTAGTAGTAGTAGTAGCAGCAGTAGAAGCAGTAGTAGTAGCAGCAGCAGCAGTAGTAGTCGTAGTATCAGCAGTAGCAGTAGTAGAAATAATAACAGTCAACTTACCCAATTCTGGTGCTTTACTGAGCACAAAGGCGTAGGCCCAAAACTTGCTGACAGGCCCGTTGTAGAAGCTCTGATCACACACTGACTGCTTGAGCCCTTTAGTCATCAGAATGTATGTCATGTAGCTTCCAGTGCGAACAGCACCAAATATACTGGACAAGAAAGAAAGAGAAAGAGAAGGAAAGAGAGAGAGAGCGAGAGCGAGAGAATGGTATAAGTGAAGCCCCAGGACTCTTGTACACAGTCAAACCCCAGGACTCTGGTATAAAGTCTCTCTCCAGTCTCTCCTGCCACAGCAATGTTTGTGCAGCATTGTTGTTTGAGTGTGTAATTCTGAAAAGTGGCAGCATGACTTCTTTATTCCAAACTATCCTGACTGTTCCTTTAAGAGGAACCTAAGGCCACAAGATGCTTACAGAATGTGCATTGACTGGACCAGTGTTGTAAATGTCTGCCCTCTTACCTGAACACTGCGAGGGTGAGGGACCATAACACCAGTGGTTTCCTCAGATTAAATTTCTCCCTCTGTTTCATTACATGGCGGCCGCCTAGAATGCAGGCAGCATAGAGGGCTGAGAAGAGGAAGGACTTCTTCCTGTAAAGGAAGGATGGAGTTTGGTGAACATAATCAGCACTTACAAGCGTAAAATAGTGTAAGAACAGATGGCCTAAAATATACCGTATAAAGTACACAGTATAAAATATACAGCAGCGCAACATTAGATCACTTTTGGGGTAATACGAAAGCTTCTGACAAACTTTGATTTTGGAGCAGACTACTCCATTACTTCCACACTGATCACCAGCTGATACACCGCCTGGCCAGTTGAGCGACATACTGAAGTGCTCAGCATTATCATCTGAGGGGTTGGATGCTGAGAGGCCCAAAATAAAGTGACGTTTCAAAGTTTTTCTTTGGTCCCAGTGAGCTCAGAACGAGACTTGAGGTCTAATCAATCAAATTTGGGTGGCTGATGATGCAGCTTATGCAATACATTACTATATATAACAAAGTGATGTTAACTATAAACCAAGAGACTCCCATATGTTATAACCAAAACCCTAAACATAACTCCCCTTTTCCATTCTGCAACCTCAGCTTCATATGGTGACAATGGCACTATGTCTTGCTCTTTTCAGCTGACTAGGTGAGTCTACAAGAACTTAAAACCAGGAGGTGCTTTTTTTTTAAACGTTGCTTCCCTGTGAAAAATGAAGAGAGGCAAAAAGAGAGCTTATTTAGGGTAATGATGATATATTAAGGAAGAAAATGTGGCTTGTCATTATGCTTGAGTTTTATAACTAAATGATAGCATATACTTTGCCTCTCAGCCATTCATTTTGGCCAGATTGGAGTTGTCTTTTCATTTGTCATCGCAATGCAGCAATATTACCTAAAATCCCATTCATACCTCTACCTACTTTGCCCTGGCCATCCTTATAAAACTGTTTAAGACCTAATTCTCAGAAGCAATATAGGGCTAAGCAAGATCATGCCCCATTTCTTGTCAAGGCACTTCACCCCACATACCCCCATCACCTTTCCCTGAACCAGAGGTACCTAGCAAATTGGAAGTAGGGAAGTTTACATTTGGGTACTATATCTGATTCTGGTTAGATCTACTGAAAAAAATACGCAACATGCTACAATATCAACGATTTAACTCAGTTACAGTTCATATAAGGAAATCAGTCAATTGAAATTAATTAATTAGGCCCTAATCTATGGATTTCACATGACTGGGCAGGGACGTAGCCCTGGGTTGGCCTGGGAGCGCATAGACCCAACCTCTGGGGAGCCAGGCCCAGCCAATCAGAAAATGTTTTTCCCCACAAAAGAGCATTGTTACAGACAGAAACACCGTTCAGTTTCATCATCTGTCCAGGTGGCTGGTCTCAGACAATCCCGCAGGTGAAGAAGCCGGATGTGGGGGTCCTGGGCTGATGTGGTTACACATAGTCTGCGGTTATGAGTCCGGTTGGATGTATTTCCAAATTCTCTAAAATGACATCGGAGGCGGCTTATGGTAGAGAAATTAACATTCAAATATTACGTAACAGCTCTGGTAGACATTCCTGTGGTCAGTATGGCAATTGCACGCTCCCTCAAAACTTGAGACATCTGTGGCATTGTGTTGTGTGACAAAACTGCACATTTTAGCATGGCCTTTAATTGTCCCCAGCACAAGGTGTAATGATCATGCTGTTTAATCAGCTTCTTGATATGCCACACCTTTGAGGTAGATGGATTATCTTGGCAAAGGAGAAATGCTAATATGGACGTAAACAAATTTGTGCACAGAATTTGCGAGAAATAAGCTTTTTGTGGGTATGGAAACTTTCTGGGATATTTTATTTCAGCTCATGAGACATGTGACAAACACTTTACATGTTGCGTTTATATTTTTGCTCAGAATATTATCCCAGAAAAAACGGAAGAAATCTTCAAAAAAGGGTCTGCAAACAAAGTAAATCTAACATTATAGAAAAGTAATAGATCCTAACTTCCTATAGTGAAACTCACTAGCTTGTGTTGACCAGAACTAACACTTCTGAACAACATCACCAAGAACAATATCCTGAAAGAACATTACTGTTGTTGACAACGAGTATCCCCTTTGTGCAAAATGCAAATAATCAAACAGCTAGTGTGTTTGCTTGCAGGCTTGATAACTGATTGAACAAAGGACAAAGCAGTGCAGTGAAAATCCAAAGAAGCTGCTGTCACACAATGATAGCATAGTTCAGAGCGCAGAATGACATCTTTGTTCCAAAGAAAATAAACAAGGGTGAAGAATGGAGAGAGTCAGAGCAAGCACCTTATAGTGAGGCAGAGCGAATTCCAGACGAGCAACAAGCCCACATTCCTCAGACAGTCTTCACAGCCAAAAAGGTTAAAGGTCACAATGATAAACAGATTCCTCAGAACAGTCCAGTTAAAGCTTCAGAGATGTAGATACTAGGAAGTAGAGGACCAAGTACCCTGTTCACACCATCGAACCCAAACCAAACTGTGCTGGTTGTGATCTTTTCACGCGGTCCTATTCAGCACAGTTCCCAGCAACTATGGTGAATGCTCAACCAGGTCAGCACAGTAAAACTTGGTTTTGTTCAGCTTGGTTTGTCTCAGTAGTGTGTAAACCCTACAGAGTACAGTCTGAATGAGGTACAATAACATGGACCAAAACCCACTAAGGTCAGAGAAAACCTGGGGCATGGTCAAAGTTGACAAATGGGTTTGAGGGCTGTCTCTCTCCTTGCTCAATTGGGCCAGCTGTAGCTAAGCAATGCCTCCAGGAATGGGAATTAATTTGAGACGTCAGTGTGAATTCACATCATGCCTCCGTGCCTCATAGTACCTGCATGTGGCAAGAGCATTCACGTCGGAGCTTCGGTTAGGGGCTGGGGGCTGAAAGTGTCTCTTGCTGCCTCTCTATACGTAGGTCTAGGGGTCAAAGGTCATCACCTAGATGCTGATCTATGGTCAGTTTTGCATATTAAAGATTGACTGCCTTTAAAAAACAATGAAACCCTTTGAAAACGGCCTATGTGGCATCAATATGAGTCAGAAACAGTTATTCTAGTGTCGAAACAGAAAAACAAAATAAGGTCATGATTGGCGGAGTATAAATTAATCCTAGATCTGTGCCTCTAAGCGACTTTTAAAAGAGAAGCTCTGTCAGGGAGGGTTATAGTCAGAGATATGCAATCGTCTCTGAATGATGGCATCAGGGATGGTGGACTAAACCATCTTTTTCTTCATTATTATATTGTACCTCTCACATCCCTGAGAGCTATCCAACAGAGCTGCAGACTGCTCCATTTTGCCAGTCATCATCAGCATTCGTGGAGAGCAAGCCACCTCCCATGCATTCCCTTATAACTGAGTGAGACTTGTTGGGCGGTGGCCGAGTCTGTACCAGAGCCTTTGCTGGAGCTAAGCAAACATTAGGGGCTGATCTAATGCTTTCTGATAGAGCGAGCAAAGCCGTGGCGGCCTTCCGGGGGATCTCATTCCCTCCTATGTCTGTACAATGTATCAGGTCATCCTGCCAAACAGAGCTAGCTTGTGGCTTGAACTATAAATATTATATTTAATATGGAGGTCACAGAACTAATGACTGAGCCTGGTTATAATCATAATGTAGGATTGCACAATATTGTACCTGTGTGCATTTACTTTTGGAATAATATGTCCCCTGGTTTAGGGCTTGTTTGAAAAATCATTGCAATAGGTATCTTGCTCTGTAAATATTTAACAGTGTAAGTGGCCTATTTCAGAGAGAGATTAGATAGGGAATGTGTGGACAGATCTCTAAACAAATCTTACCTGAAGGCATAAATCACACCTGATCATGAAATTGGACCATGGCAGGAACTATTTGACTCAACTTTTCTAATGCAAAAGGAGTCTTTCAATATTGATGGCTAGATCTGCATGCACCTTCTAATGGTTGGGCTAACTTAGTGTTAGCAGTTCACAATAACTAGGCTAGTCACACTTGTGGCCCTTTCCCTTCCCCTAGCTGTTTTGGTCAAAGCTGCTGGCTAACCTGATGTGTAACTTGGATCTATATTAGCTGGAGCAGGAGATTTTACCCCTTACGTAACACTGACTATAAGGATGAGTGTGTGTGTGTTCGGTCTGAGAGCTGCCTTCACAGTAAAGCAACTCAGTTCAGGGTGAATGGCCTTGTCCTTTGGCTTGTTTTAGTTGTTTGTAGGTTGCACAGTAGCAGTGGAATCAGTTGTGGCGTCAAGGCATACCCTTGAAGTACACCAAACTTTCGGTGCTGTAACAAAGTGCTACATAAGGCCAAGATATAAATAGGCCCTGGATATAACAGATTAGACAGTCCGGTAAGAACCACCCTGATGCCCGATGTCCACCAGATGCATATGCGTTTTGTTTTGCTGGATGTCTATCCTGCATTTTCCGTGTTTGATGCACACAGGCTTCTCTTTTCAACTCGCTAAAAGCTAGAGCTAGTTGGAGTCTGTGTGTACCTCCATTTGTACCACTGCACGGTAAAGCAACGCACGAGTTGAAAATATTGAACACATGCGGTATACAGAACTCACCGCCGCCTAGTACTGCACCGCCAATGTAGAGCTGCAGACGGCTCCATTGACAATTAATGACTTCCGCCGGGAATGCAAAGAGTTTGATGCATCTGGTGGCCTTGAGGCGGGAGTCGAATTCAATGGTGAACAGAGAACTATAAATCTAGAACTGGACATACAGCAAGAAACATAATTGTTACATCCTACAAAGCCTAACACAAAAAAAGTGTTATCTCTGGCGCTAGTGTTATGATACAGTTTAAAACATTTACGCCAGTGTATTCAATGGGAAGAATGAGTTTGATAATGATATATTAAAATGTGCACTGTTAGTTACACTGCCTATTTCAGTTGAGCTGATAATAACTGTACAACGAGGCAAATTATTTTGTTTGGCTCTGGCAGATAATCGTTTCAGCTTGTTAAGGGATTAAAGTGTAATGGTGAGTGGCTGGTTTATTTATAGTAGGAAGAGAATGAAAGCTTTAGAAGGTTTGAATGAGACTTATTGCATTTTGCCAAGTGTAGATCATTAGCGAATAAAAAGATGCAAGGTGAGCAGTGCAAATTAGATGTATATTTGACCTCATGGCCACTTGAGCAAATGCAAAAACACATTTCATTTGATACACTGGCAGGTTGAAAATGAATATCTGCCTCTGCAAAAGCTGTTTGATGAAATACAATGGAATGACTGCTCTTTCCTCTGTCTGCATCCTGACTCTCAGCTGACACTTTGACAAGATGTCAAAGTCACCCCACATCTCCCTCTCTGTATCCTCCATCCAGATGTACTGCTGGGTGACAACATCAAGCCAGAGGTAGGCTCTGGGTCGATGCAGTCAGCAGCAATCACCATCATCGCATCCTATCCTTCTGAGAAAAGCAGCATGTAAAACATCCCTCCCAGTAGTCGATACCATAACTCATTGAGGACCAGCTAGCTGGCCTAACCTTTGCGAAAGGAACATTCTAACCTTTGTCAGAAAGTCACAATCAGTGACTATGTAGTATTAGCTACTGAGGGGAGAGTAAGGTTCCTTAGGAAGTTGGAATGTGATGGCAAGATAATACTGGGTATTGTCCAAAGACTAACCTTAGGAACTGCTGTAGGTCTGAAACAATTGGATAGATAAGCAATGTGTGTTGCAGTTCTTGACAGAAACCGGTGCGCCTGGTACCTACTTCCATACCCGGTTCAAAGGCACTTAAATATTTTGTCTTGCCCATTCACCCTCTGAATGGCACACATACACAATTCATGTCTCAATTGTCTCAAGGCCTAAAAATCCTTCTTTAACCCGTCTCCTCCCCTTCATCTACATTGATTGAAGTGAATTTAACAAGTGACATCTATAAGGGATCATAGCTTTCACCTGGATTCACCTGGTCTGTCAATGTCATGGAAAGAGCAGGTGTTCTTAATGTTTTGTATTCTCATTGTATGTCCATGCAGTAAGCTAACATGGTATCTATCTCATCACATTTTGTAGAGGTCTACAGCTCTTCCTTCAGAATTGCATGAAACAACTGATCCTACAATGACATGCAGTCGCCCAAGAGGATGTTGTCCAATTGCTTGGAAGTCCACTGAGGGTTTCAATGACTGAATACACTACACAACCTGAGCAACCATCACTACCTCTGAGCAATGGTGAAGTTTGTGGGGGGATTGACTGGGAATGACTCAGCAGGTAAATGGAATATATGTGTACTTCAGTGTCAGGCAGCCACAGTGTGTCGGACATTAAGACCAGCCAGCTGTACTGTAAGTAGACAACATTATGGACTGATCTGTGTGTTGTTTGGTTACTTGCTGGCACAGAGCCATACACTCATACTTATACTCTTGCTTACACAAGCACACACATGCACACACACATGGGCATACACACAGGGGCCTACACACACACAGGGGCCAAGGCCGTAACTACATATGAGGACACCGAGGACCGGACCTCTGTAATTTTTTCTAATATTTTTTTTTTAAATAATACAAATATACATTTTGTACACAATCATAAAAAATATATAAATCAACATCTAAATATTGCTCCCAGCGTTAATCAGCTCAGAATGCTTATATTCTTGATCTGACTAAGTTCGAGTTGCGCCTGCCTCTTTGCGAATGAGTGGATAGTGGTGTGTTTGTTATGTTCGCCTGCTTCCCCTGGATTTATCTTTAGCAGCACATTCACCACTCTCTCAAATGGCTAACTCCACCCTCTCGTGGCACAGGCCGAGGGCCATAGACATGAAATGAACTACCCTTGCACGGAGTTGGTTCAAGCAAGCAAGCAGAGAAGTTTCTGACAGTGTATTTGCGAGATGCCGGACAAAATGCAATTTTAAAACCGTCCTGACATCCTCCAATCAAACAAAAACTGGCTCTCGGAGAACAAGTGCACAACTGGTAAATAGTCACTTATAGATGTGGCAGTCAGTCAGGTGGCTAGCTTCCGGCAGAAACTTATATTGCAGTAACGTTGAAGGGCTCCGGCTATGTATTAGCTATGTATTAGCCAGCTAGGATGAAGTAAGAAGCTAACATTAAATGGAGTCTACCTCAACAAGAGTAAAAAAAGAGGCTACTAAGTTCTCATAATACCTGGCGAGGCTGAGGCAGGCTGCAATGCATTCAGGAGGAAGAAGAGGAGACATAGAGTGAGAGGAAGCAAGTAGAGAGAGAGAGAGAGAGAGAGAGAGAGAGAGCGCGAGAGAGAGAGAGAGAGAGAGAGAGAGAGAGGTTATTACAGTGGTTCCCAAACTTGCGGTCAGGGCCCCATGTACTAATCTGCAGGGGCAGTATTGAGTAGCTGCGGATGAAAGGTGCCCAGAGTAAACCGCCTGCTCCTCAGTCCCGGTTGCTAATATATGCATATTATTATTAGCATTGGATAGAAAACACTCAGAAGTTTCTAAAACGGGTTTGAATGATGTCTGTGAGTATAACAGAACTCATATGGCAGGCAAAAACCTGAGAAGTAATCCAAACAGGAAGTGGAAAATCTGAGGTTGGTCGATTTTCAACCCAGCCCCTATTGAATACACAGTGGGATATGGATCAAGTAGCACTTCCTAGGGCTTCCACTAGATGTCCACCATCTTTAGAAACTTGAATGAGTCCTCTACTGTTTTGTGGAGCCGGATGGAAGCTGTTTGAGTCAGTTGTCTGGCAGAGAGCCAGGTCCTGGTCACGTGAATTTCACTTGATAGCGACCTGAATTCCATGGCTTCTCTACAGACATCGGAATTATCCGGTTGGAACGTTATTGAAGATTTATGATAACAACATCCTAAAGATTGATTATATTGATTCTACAAGTTTCTTCGACCTGTAATGGAACTTTTTTAAGTTTTCGTCCGACGTTCGGATGGACCTGCACGAGCGTTTTGATTTGTGTACTAAATGCGCTAACAAAAGTAGCTACTTGGACATAAATAATGGACATTATCAAATAAATCAAGCATTTATTGTGGAACTGCGATTCCTGGGAGTGCATTCTGATGAAGATCATCAAAGGTAAGGGAATATTTATAATGTTATTTCTGATTTCTGTTGACTACAACATGGCGGATAATTGTATTTTATTTCGGAGCGCCATCTCAGATTATTGCATGGTTTGCTTTTTCCGTAAAGTTTTTTTGAAATCTGACACAGCGGTTGCATTAAGGAGAGGTATATCTCTATTTCCATGTCTAAGAATTGTATTTTCATCAACATATATAATGAGTATTTCTGTAAAATGTTGTGGCTCTCTGCAATATCACCGGATGTTTTTGGAACTAGTGAACGTAACACACCAATGTATACTGAGATTTTTTTTAAATATGAACTTTATCAAACAAAACATACATGTATTGTGTAACATGAAGTCCTATGAGTGTCATCTGATGAAGATCATCAAAGGTTAGTGATTCATTTAATCTCTATTTGTGCTTTTTGTGACTCCTCTCTTTGGCTGGAAAAATGGCTGGGTATTTCTGTGAGTTGGTGGTGACCTAACATAATCGTTTGTGGTGCTTTCACTGTAATGCCTATTTGAAATCGGACACTGTGGTGGGATTAACAACAAGAATGCCTTTAAAATGGTATTAGATACATGTATGTTTGAGGAATTTTAATTATGAGATTTCTGTTATTTTGAATTTGGCGCCCTGCACTTTCACTGGCTGTTGTCATATCGATCCCGTTAACGGGATTGCAGCCCTAAGAAGTTTTAACGAGTTAGGACATTTTTTTAACGTTTAACTCAACATTAAATTACTTCACCAATCATGCAGTGCGGATAGAGCAGCTTGCGATGGAGAAGGCAAGCTATAGATCAGTGAGGTGTTTACATGCATGACAGAAAGGCAAGAGGCAGCTGAAATTTTGCGGGTGGGGAGAGAGCGAGTGAGGGTGGAGGAGGAGGCTTGGCTTGAAGCACTGGGCATCTTGTTTTGACATGCATCATTTGAATTAGGCCCACAGCATTATACCTACGGAGGAGCGTCTTCTATGGAGGAACTTTGAATGTCTTTCAACTTAAGAGTTGACTTAACGTTGGACCAGAGATAGCTAGCTAACAAACAAGCTTGTGTGGTCAGAGCAGCACCGAAATTAAAAACCCGTCTTACATTTTTGTAGTCAATAAATCCAATGTCAACTGTGATAACTATGTATCCCTAACCAGTAGAAGTGCATGGTTAAAATCACGGGGGGAGGCAAGCCACAAAAAAAGCCATATTAGAACCTGTGTTGTGATAATTGTGTTGTTTGCTCTATAACCTGTTAGTTCATATGCCTGGCCACTGTGATATATAGGACAAAGGCTGAGACAATAAGAAGACACCGTGGCAGAACAAATTAAACCACACCTTTCTTCACAATACTGGAGAGCAACCGCTGTCCAGTGAAGTCCGCAACGCATATTGCATGTAACAAACAGTTACATGACCTATAGCATGGGCAAGCAAGCTAATGTATCCGACATTTTCGGACCACTAAATAGCTTTTAAAATAGAACCACGGAGAGTTACAGCAAGTTGCAAAGAAAACAGGAGCTGCCTCCCCTATTCCAGCACCATTTCCACATTTCAACATCATCAAATCACCTATGCTTAGTCTAATACAGTGACAACTAAAATATACCTAAAACTATTTAGTCCAATCAACATAAGCTAACTATGATGTGACTGTCCATTGTTCTGATTTGTGTGTGTGTGTGTGTGTGTGTGTGTGTGTGTCTGTGTGTGTGTGTGTGTGTGTGTGTGTGTGTGTGTGTGTGTGTGTGTGTGTGTGTGTGTGTGTGTGTGTGTGTGTGTGTGCATTCGTGCAAATAGAAAAAAAACATGTTGTCTCACCCTACAGGTAGAGAAACGCCAATGCCATCCTTCTCTCTTTCGTGTTGCTTAAAAGGTCTATGGCTATCATACAGTACACATTTTTATTTTTTGTTGTCCTAGGCTACCTGGATAAAATGCGTTAGCTAGTTACATATTGAAAGGCTGGTCATGGCTCACATCAACACCATTATCCCAGAAACCCTAGACCCACTCCAATTCGCATACCACCCCAACAGATCCACGGATGACACAATCTCTATTGCACTCCACACTGCCCTTTCCCACCTGGACAATAGGAACACCTACGTGAGAATGCTGTTCATTGACTACAGCTCAGTATTCAACACCATAGTGTCCTCAAAGCTCATCACTAAGATAAGGACCCTGGGATTAAACACCTCCCACTGCAACTAGATCCTGGACTTCCTGACGGACCGCCCCCAGGTGGTAAGGGTAGGCAACAATACTACATGGGAGCCCCTTAGGGGTGCGTGGTTAGGCCCTCCTGTACTCCCTGTTCACCCACGACTGTGTGGCCAAGCATGACTTAAACACCAACATTAAGCTTGCAGACGACACAACGGTGGTAGGCCTGATCACCGACAACGATGAGACCTGGCAGTGTGGTGCCAGGACAACAACCTCTCCCTCAACGTGATCAAAACAAAAGAGATGATTGTGGACTAAAGGAAAAGGAGGGCCGAGCACGCCCCCATTCTCATCGCCGGGTCTGTGTTGGAGCAGGTTTAGAGCTGTCCACATCACCAACAAACTATCATGGTCCAAACACACCAAGACAGTTGTGAAGCAGACAGGACAACGCCTATTTCTCCTCAGGAGACTGAAAAGATTTGGCATGGGTCCTCAGATCTTCAAAAAGTTCTACAGCTGCACCATCGAGAGCATCCTGACTGGTGGCATCAGAGAAAGCCCTTAAAAATTGCCAAAGACTCATGCCACCCAAGTCATAGACTGTTCTCTCTGCTACCGCACGGCAAGTGGTACCGTAGAGCCAAGTCTAGGTCCAAATGGCTTCTTAACAGTTTCTACCCCAAGACATAAGAATGCTAATCAAATGGCTACTTGGACTATTTGCATTGACCCACCTCCTATTTATTCATTTCTTACGCTGCTGCGATTCGCTGCTAATTATTGATGCATAGTCACTTTACCCCTACCTATACATACAGTTGAAGTTGTACGTTTACATACACCTTAGTGAAATACATTTAAACTCAGTTTTTCACAATTCCTGACATTTAATCCAAGTAAAAATTCCTTGTCTTAGATCAGTTAGGATCACCACTTTATTTTAAGAATGTGAAATGTCAGAATAATAGTATAGAATGATTTATTTCAGATTTTCACGGTAAGGTCTACACTTGTTTTAAATGTAATTTGATTTGATTTGAACTTCAATCCTCTCAGTCCAGAGGCACAATGTATGAATTTATGGTTGGATCAGAATCACCGTTATAATCACTGGCCAGAACAGAGAATTAAGTAAAAGTCCATACCCTATCTCCATCTATGGCTAATTTAGGAAAGGAATAATTCAAGCTAGCTAGCTAGCCACTGGAGGACAATACATCGAGATGCAAAAAATCACATTGTTTCTGACATATTTCTTGCAATGTGATGTGATAGGAGTGAAGCCAAATCCAAACTGGTTTCCCTTGACACTTTTTATGTGTGCTAGGACAATTCACAGTTGAGCTCACTAATTTAAGCTCAATGCTGATTGGCTATTATTTTATTTAAAAAATTATCAAGGGAGGCCAAATGCTCACTGGCTTCCCTTGCATTTAATGCAACAATGTCATACTCTTTTTGACCAGACAGCATCAGATAGATGGCCTACACATACAGAGACAGAGGGGAGCTATTTCGCTCACTCAGATGCTTTCTCTGGTGAGATACATTCAGCCTCTTGCAAATTGAAGACAAATTATGAAACACAGAGACACGAAATATAAATTATGATATGTTTTTTTCTATTTCTAACCCTAACCCAATTTTTAGGGAAGCCTGTCGTCGCTTGGCAACCATGACTACACACCACCGTCCCTAACTATCATTGAAAAAGTTAATCCATTCTTCTATAATAAAAAAAATCTCTCTCCCTATCTTCTGAATCACGCTTGTAACATCAGTAGGTTACTGCTGTGCTTTGGAAGGGGAAAGGCAGGTTGCCTAGACAAACACACACTGGCAAAGATTTTCAACTGGCAGACACTGGAAGAAGTTCCTGATTGACAGAGAGAGGGCTTTGCATAGGCACTTTTTTTCATCTTTTGTGGAACTGGGGAAAAAATGCCCAGAACTAAAATAATGTTATTAACGAGTTTAAAATAATGGTTCTGTTCCAGAACAGTATACTGTAGATCACTTTCATTCCCTGTTCTGATTCTGTTCCTTTAAAAATTGTGTTCTTTTTCAGTTTTCGGTTACCTGTTACCTGAACCAGCCTCTAGAAGAAGGTGCTCTGGTGCTATAAGGTTTGAGCCCGGAGGGAATGTGATAGTTAATAATGCTATGCTGAGCAAAAACAGTCCCTTGGTTTTTTTTTCTCTCACTTGGCAATGTCTCATCAGGTTTATACTTAAGAGAACAAACAGCGTCCTCTTAATAAACGTAAAAATATCGAGACATTTGAATGTACAATTATTTTCAGTTATAGCCACATCATGCATTCTATTGCCACTGAACAGTGATCTCAAGGTGATCTTGTGAATGAATCTATTTAATGTCAAACCATCATCAAAATGTCACAGTGCCATTTTGTTGACTAACTCCAAAAGAACAAGTGTCTGTTGCCAAAATGCTGTATGTGCCCAGGACTGAGATTCTTTGTTTGTTTCAACATCATTTGTCAATGTAAGTCAAAGTAAACTGTTGTTTTAAGGTTGAAATTTTAACCACAGAATTATGTCATCATGTTAACCAAATTTCAACATAGACAATATGTCTAATGTGTACCTTCATTAAAACCACATCAGATCATTATATCCACTATCAGAAAAAAAAACTATAGGCTGGGCAACAGCTACTGTCGAATTCATCTATCTACAGCTACCATTTGGTCACTCATCCAGGGTTTTAACCCAGCCCTGTCCTGCTTAGTTATGATATTTGTCACTATTACAATGCGCTATATTAAGAATGTTTGTTGAGAGATCTCCTCTTAAAAACTAAATAGTTTCACTGTTGTTATCCAAGTCATTCCAAAGGGTAGGTTTATCAGAGCAAATGAAATGGGACAATACTTTATCACTCATATATCATAAATTATACTATTTTAGGTCATCAACAGCTATTGTTCCAATTCAACCCAGAATTAAACTAAAATAGACAATATAATAGGTCTAAGGATTTAAGCTCTGGTTGGCTTCAAACCTCAAAATGTGGCCATGAATGTGTTACTCATTTTAAGGTTGAATGTTACTTACTGTTATTTACAGTATAACATTGATACGTTGGATTCACGTCTCCGTCTCAATCAAAAATCTAAGTTAAAGAATCGGACTAAATCAAATCAAATTTGATTTAAAGTGCATTTAACTTTTGATTTGATCCTATTGTTTAACTTTGATTGTTGGTTGAGATGGAGACGTGAATCCAACATATCAATTATTAATTTGTAGAAAAACTGGAATTAAAGACAGACTAAGTCAGTGGCACAGATGGAACTATCCAAGCAGAAAATAAATCCCCTTTAAAATGATTATATTTGGTTGTGTTGACAACCAAATATAATTCAATATTACTTTTGAAATCACTTCTGAAATACAATAAATAGCCTATTAACTTGTCCACAAGTTAAAGGAATACTTTGGGACTTTGACAATGAGGGTCTTTATCTACTTCCCCAGAGTCAGATGAACTAGTGGATATCATTTTTGTCTCTAGCATCCTAGTAAATATCCACAGACTTCCTAATGCTAGTTAGCATTGATGCGCAAAACTACCTCTAACCTCCTTCATAATGGACACAGACATAAAAATGGTATCCTTTAGTTCAACTGACTCTGGGGAAGTATATACATACAGTGCCTCCGGGAAAGTATTCAGACCCCTTCCCCTTTTCTACATTTTGTTATGTTACAGCCTTATTCTAAAATGGATTAAATAAAACATTGACATCAATCTAGCACAATACCCCCTAATGGCGAAGTTAAAACAGGTTTTTGAAATGTTTGCAAATGTATTAAACATTAAAAACAGAAATACCTTATTTACATAAGTATTCAGACCCTTTGCTATGAGACTTGAAATTGAGCTCAGGTGCATCCTGTTTCTATTGATCATCCTTGGAGTGTTTTTACAACTTGATTGGAGTCCACCTGTGGTAAATTCAATTGATTGGACATGATTTGGAAAGGCACAGAACCTTCCAGGAGAACAACCATCTCAGCAGCACTCCACCAATCAGGCCTTTATGGCAGCGTGGCCAGACGGAAGCCACTCCTCAGTAAAAAGCAAATGACAGATCGCTTGGAGTTTGCCAAAAGGCACCGAAAGGACTCTCAGATAATGAGAAACAAGATTCTCTGGTCTGATGAAACCAAGATTGAACTCTTTGGCCTGCATAGCCAAGTGTCACATCTGGAGGAAACCTGGCACCATTTCTACGTTGAAGCATGGAGGTGGCAGCATCCTGCTGTGGGGATGTTTTTCAGCGGCAGGGACTGGGAGACTAGTCCGGATCCAGGGAAAGATGAACGGAGCAAAGTACAGAGAGATCCTTGATGAAAACCTGCTCCAGAGTGTTCAGGACCTCAGACTGGGTGGAATGTTCACCTTCCAGCAGGACAATGACCTTAAGTACACAGCCAAGACAACAAAGGAGTGGCTTCGGGACAAGTTTCAGAATGTCCTTGAGTGGCCCAGCCAGAGCCTGGACTTGAATGCGATCGAACATTACTGGAGAGACCTGAAAATAGCTGTGCAGTGACCCTCCCCATCCAACCTGACAGAGCTTGAGAGAATCTGCAGATAAGAATCCCCAAATACAGGTGTGTCAAGCTTGTAACGTCATACCCAAGAATCAATCAAATGTATTTATAAAGCCCTGTTTACGTCAGCCGATGTCACAAGGTGCTGTACAGAAACCCAGCCTAAAACCCCAAACAGCAAGCAATGCAGATGTAGAAGAAGACTCAAATCTGTATTTGCTGCCAAAGATGCTTCAACAAAGTACTGAGTAAAGGGTCTGAATACTTACATAAATGTGATATTTCAGTTTTATATTTTTTATAAATTTGCAAAAAAATCTAAATCACTGTTTTTGCTTTGTCATTATGGGGAATTGCGTGTAGATTGATGAGGGAAAAATCAATTCAATCAATTTTAAAATAAGGCTGTAATGTAACAAAATGTGGAAAAAGTCAAGGGGTCTGAATACTTTCCGAATGCACTGTAAATGGCCTCATTACCAAAATTCAAAAGAATCCCTTTAACAAATTATATGTTGAGTGAAAAATATATGGCAGCTAGACTGTATGGTCTTCAGAGATAGATGGGAGTGGTTGAGCTTAGCTGACGGGTGGGACTAAAAACAAACAAAATATAACTAATGTAAAATATACTGTGCGTGAAATGTGTGTAGTATGTATAAGCTGGAAGTGAAAGCATAAGTATTGTTGTCCCATTAGTTTACTCCAATTACAGGAGGGGTGGTCGGGTTAGGGGAAAATAATAAAGAAGGAAAATATATATTTTTTTTAAATGTACAGTACCAGTCAAAAGTTTGGACACCTACTCATTCGAGGGCTTTTCTTCATTTTTACTATTTTCTACATTGTAGAATAATAGTGAAGACATCAAAACTATGACATAACACATATGGAATGATGCAGTAACCATAAAAGTGTTAAACCAATCCAATTATATTTTATATTTGAGATTCTTCAAAGTAGCCACCCTTTGCCTTAATGACAACTTTGCACACTCTTGGCATTCTCTCAACCAATAACATTGATAGAAGCCACAATCTATTTACAATATTACAGCTGATCTACACCCCCCCCCCCACCCCACCCCACCCAAATAAAAACAAAATAGAAGAAAATAAATTATAACTCAACCACAAATACAAGTTAAAGAATGGGATGAAGCCAGTGGCTCAGATGGAACTATGCAAGCAGTACATACGTCTCCTTAAATGTTGATATTTGGTTGCATTGTCAACAAATACAATTAAATACTACTTTTGTAATACAGAAAATAGCCTTAAATGAAGGCTCTTACAAATTAAAGTAACATTCAACCTTAAAATGAGAAACACATCCATGGCCACATTGAGGTTACTGTAACTATAAAGGTATTCTTATGTAATCATATGTTCAAGATAGTGTGCATAGGTTGTCGCAGGTCTGTGAAAATCTTCACAATTGCTGTAATGATCTGTGCAGAATCTTGAACGCTATTGATCACTTGCACCATGTCCTTTTAATGTAATCTCAACTGCAACACAGGTCATATGGTTGTGCTATTAGATGAACAGTGATATCACAATTTGTTGTGTAAATAAACAAAATATCTGAAATTGTATTCCCATTTGAGTGATTGTGTAATCTCATTGATCAACATCGCAACCAAATATTACCCAATTATCCACCTTGAAATGACATGGTGTGCCCAGTGGGAGATTTTATAAATTCACGGAGTTTCAACCAAAAACATTTGTCCTGAGGGGGAGGGTATTTGCAGGAGCTAATGGCAAGTGAGGGTAGTTTAATTAGCAATAATGTGAGGGTAGCTATATGCTGTTTTTTCAAGTTAAGCACACTGCACACTGCCCCCTGAAGCCGAAGCAGTGGTTTGAAGATCAGATGCCATTTCCAGACATGCTGAGTCAACCATGACATTTTTCTCCCGTTTGGATTGAACACCCCAATAGCAAAGAGCAAGCCTTGTTATAACAACGAGGCAAGGTTTGCGTAAGCTTGATTCTTTGCAGTCGTTCCCAAAAGAGCTTATCATCTGTCCTCACTTTCCCCAGGGATTTTGTCCTCGCTGGACTAAGGTGCACTTCCTCTGAGTTTGTTAGTACTGGCAGCAACAAAGGCCGTCCCTGCAACTATTTCATCACACAGTAGTCAATAGACTGCAGCAGCCTACCATTAAAACTTTCCTCTATTTCCCATTGGTATTTGGTAGGGCTCAACATACAGTAGCCCATTCAAGAAATGTGATGAGAGAGAGAGGGAGGTCACCTGCATAGTGAGAACACATGCTTCAATTAGAATGCTGTAGAGTTTGAAAGTGTTGTTTTTATTAGTACATGCATCAGAAAGTGCCATTATGGTATTGTGTTTTATTGAATAGGGCCCCAACGGTTAAAGGCAGTTGAAATGTGCCAGAAAATCACCCATGAAGCAATGCATTGTTATTGTATCTGTACGGCAGAGAAAGAAACAGGTTGGTTAGCATTCAATTATGATTTTTCTCTTTAGGAGTTTAGGCTGAAGGGCTGCACCTATTTACAACTAAGTTGACTACTCTATAACATATCTCTCAAAACATGTAACATGTTCATACACCTATTGTGTAATGTCAATTTGGGTGAATATGAATAATCACTCATGAATTTGTGCAGTGGTTATTTCCTCTCAGAACCATGCGGTATGGTCTTGTCAGAGCAGACATCCCTGCTGCAGTGCAAACGCTGCCCAGAAGAGTGGGCACAGATCATGAGCTGCGATGTGATTGGCTAACACTCTGTCAGCAGACATCATAAGATAATTTCTATTGGTCCTTTAGTAGCACCAACTTATGGGCAGCTCCTGCACAATGTTTCCACACGCTTGATTCTGAAAAGGAACACATTAGACTTCTGTAAATTGTTCCTTTTTAAAGAATGTTCAATTGCAACATAAATGTTTCTACTATTAGAAATTAACACACTTCTTTTTGCTATTTCCTAGTTTGTAGCCTACCAATAAACCAGCATGTGGCATTAGTGTAGGCTGCTGTTGCATTACAAATGAGCTTTTTACCTGTCTATTGAAGGTTTTTCAACAGGTATAAATACTTTAATCATTATTTAAGTCAGTTAATAACCAATGCATAAGTGGTAACCTCCCATAGGCTATTACAATGGTAAACACAGGAGACGAATTAGACACTGATGGTCATGGATAACAGTCAATTATTAAAAAAATGATTTAAAAAACCATAATGGTGATTTATTTCCTAGACACTTACAGGTATTAGTAGGGTGTGATTGCAGATGTAGCATAACCTGATTATGGCCGTGCTCATCACCTGCATCCTCCGGCATCAATAGGCATTACCAAGACACGTTTTGTTACTTTTCTATTTATTCAGTCTGTGGTGGATATATAATGGTCTTACCCTGTCTTTGGTGAGCATATGTCTATGTTAAGGGTTTGGCCAGAACATGAACATATAGCCTATCCAGGCAGTGATGTTATTTTGAGTGTTTGCCTATAATTTGGTCATCTTTTCTTTAGGAATGTGTTTGTAATGGTTAGCACCTTAGACTTATAGGCTAGGAAGGTTATTGCCACAGGCACTGGTGCGCTTTGTGTCAATGAATGAAGACGTTTGTTTAGTTATTCTGTCTGTTTGGCCAGAGAAACCAGACGACAGACTCCAAACCGGTATTGTGCGTATTGTAGGTCTAAATGTAATCAGTTTTTGGAGCGCAACGGACTAGACAAAATAGTATGCTGATAAACGAAAGGTCTACCTCTGTCAACTCTCGGCATGTGGGATTTATTTCATTCATAGCGTACCGGTTGTAATACAGGGCTATTGGGCAGCGGTAAATGTAAGAGGACGGAATTATCTGGTCAGCAGACAGATAACAGTAGCGCCGCATCACCTTGAATACCTGGAATCTGATGCCTAAAAATAAACATTCTACATATGCAAATCACTGAAAGTCACATCAGAAGGCAAGGAAATTGTAACGAGATGTAGCCTAATAATAGAGTGATAGGTTCAGTTGGTAGGCTATTCACCAATGGGCACTTTCTTGATTCATTGTAACTAATTCACAGCCAGGCCTGCATATGTTGTGAATAGGGTAGGCTACTGTCTGTGTGCGGATGATCCTCTAGCTGCTTTATGAGAAAGATGTTATTATAGGAAAGCCTAAGCAGACCACAACATAAGCTATTTGCAAGCTTAACGTTAGCAGCATCCAGAATATGTTATTCTTATTCATTCATTTCCTGTTTCTATTAATACGAGTATGAGGAAATTGTGTCACATATACACAAACAATCCTCCCCACATCAATATGATATTTCATAGACTATATCTACCAGTTTTCTTGCATCCATCGTATGGCTTCGTCCTCGTTGAACTGTCTCTCAAATTCGTACTCTTGTAGCGCCAACACCGACATGTTCACTGTGCGCTTTCCTGTAAACGGATACAAAGTTATATTCTGATTAGGTGTTATATTTAACTGGTTTCCTCTTTATCTCTCTATCTCATCTACACTCCTTGTCTTGCATCGCTCTTGCCACTGCCAAAAACTATCAAACTGAACGCGAACGTCCGACTATATGACAGCTCGATCCGGCATAGGCCCTCTCCACCAAGGAGGTGGATTCACGGTCCTAAAGCCTGAGATGCCGAGTTTATTTTGCAAGTAGATTGTCACTGTGATGCCTCGTTCACGTTAACCATAGGAACCCCGTTAAATTGCGCAGGATGTCATTCATTTAAATGGGGACGTCCACAACAAAGTGGAATCGCAACGCCCCTGTGCGGTTGAAGGCTCTGCTGCGAGAAGGACGACGCACACTTATTTTTTCCAAACTTTGCATCATCTTCAGTCCAACCAGAGTCCGTGGAAGAACAGGAAGTGACCAAACACAGAAAAATATGAAAATGTGTGGGTTTTGGTGATGGCTTTATGGGATAGCTAGCAACTTGTAAACAATTACCCATTCGTATAGGGTACTAACGTTAGGGGGTAACTAGCCCGTTGGATAGCCCGTTTGGGTAGTTACCAAATACGTTCTCTGACTGTCACTGCTCTTGCTCACCAACAACAAAAATCCTCTGTGTCTTCACAACTTTTGGATATATTTCAACAAAACTATTTTGTGGTAAATGTATCCATTTTTTTTTTTGAAAAAGTTGTAGATATAACGTTACTCCAATAAAGTTGGATCTATAATTGTTTTTAAATGTACAAGCCTTAAGATAAATAATCCTCTTGTTTACAGAGAAATATTTAGATAACTTTTAAATAATGTTGGATGAGTGTTTTGGGGGGCTAGTTACCCTTTTACGGTTATGAATGTTTCTACCTGTCATTTAGACAATGACTAGCACAGTTAGCGCTAGTTTATGCTAACTTGCTAGCTAGCAACTTCACTAGCAGTAAATGCTAGCCAGCTAACTAGTTAGCAATCGCTGCTAGGAGTGCTAGCGAGCAACCTTGCTACCAGATCGTCTGAGATAAAATACATTAAAAAGATAACGTAACTTAATTTCAGTTGTACATGACTGATACTTTTGCAGTTAATCTTACTTTATTGAATTTTAGTTATTTTACACAGCATTTTATGTCATATAGCTAGATAGTTTTTCTATGTTTTTAAGAGAGAGCTTTTAAATTGGCATATCTCCCCATTTTCAGTCACAGGTGGGGACTGGATTAGGTTTGAGCATTGCAGGAGGTGGGCTCATGAGTTGTGCTCCAATTTTACTGGGGATAGCTTTATTTGTGACCTATGTACAAATTTGAATCATGCAATAGCAGAGCATAAGAGAGTTTCCACATCAATGTCACACTGAATTAATGAGTTAAGTTATTGTTATTAAATGTTATATTCCAAAGTTATTTAATGTTATTAGTTATATTCCATTCCAATATTATATTCCAAATAATATATGTTTTTTAATTAATTAAAAACATCTATTGAAAACCTTTTGCTCCTGAATGTCAATTTAATGACTGCTGGGATTTAACATTTTGCATTATTCAAATAATATTTAGTGGAATTGTACATAATGGATTGTATGGAAAAGGAACAGCAAAGAATGTATAAAAAAATGTGCAGGTGTTACACCCTGACCATAGAGAGCCATTGGGGTTCTCTATGGTGCAATAGGTCAGTGCGTGACTAGGGGGTGTTCTAGTCTTTAATGTCTATGTTGGTGTGAGTATGGTTCCCAATTGGAGGCAGCTGATGATCGTTGCCTCTAATTGGGGATCATACTTAGTATGGTCCTTTTCCCATCTGCGTTTGTGTGATATTGTTTCATTTGGTGCTATGTGCGCTACGGATATGGGCGGATGCGAGACCCTTCCTTGGCGGGAGTCGCCAAGGAGTATAGGAGGACAGTGACGACACTGGGGTCCGTGGCCACAGAAACATTTTTTTTGGGGGGGGGGGCACAAGGGGCGAGAGCCAGAGACTGTCGGGGAGTCGATGGAGCTGTTTGAGGAGGGAGATCGGAGAGAGATGTTGGTTAGGTGAATTCTGCAGCGCATTCGCCCTGAAAAGCACCTTCCTAGCCCGGTACGTCCTCTGCCGGTTCCTCGCACTCGCCCTGAAGAGAGTGTCATCAGTCCGGTGCCACCTGTGTAGGCTCCACGCACCAGGCCTCCAGTGCGCCCCCCTAGCCCGGTACATCCTGTGCCAGTTCCCCACACTCACCCTGAAGAGCGTGTCATCAGTCCTGTGCCCCCTGTGCCAGCTCCACGCACCAGGCCTCCAGTGCGCCTTCCCAGCCCGGTACGTCCTGTGCCGGTTCCCCGCACTTGCCCTGAAGAGCGTGTCATCAGTCCGGTGCCTCCTGTGCTGGCTCCACGCACCAGGCCTCTAGTGCGCCTCCCCAGCCCGGTACGTCCTGTGCCGGCTCCCCGCACTAGCCCTGAAGAGCGTGTCATCAGTCCAGTGCCACCTGTGCTGGCTCCACGCACCAGGCTTCTAGTGCGCCTCCCCAGCCCGGTACGTCCTGTGCCGGCTCCCCGCACCCGTCCACCAGTGCGTGTGCACGGTCCGGAGACTCCATCGACGGTCTACAGCCCGGAACCTCCAGCAACGGTCCACGGCCCGGAGCTTCCTGCGCCGGTGCCCAGTCCAGGCACGGCGTCCAGTCCCACTCCATGGCCGGAGTCTTCCTCTGCGCCGGTGCCCAGTCCAGGCACGGCGTCCAGTCGCAATCCATGGCCGGAGCCTTCTGTGCCAGTGCTCAGTCCAGGCACAGCGTCTAGTCCCGCTCCATGGCTGGAGACTTCCTCTGCGCCGGTGCCCAGTCACGGCGTTCAGCCCGGCTTCAGGGTCAGATCTGCTGTCTGAACAGGGGCTACGTCCCGCACCGGAGCCACCACCGACGCTAGTTGCCCACCCTAACCCTTCAGGTTTTGCGGTCAGGGTCCACACCTTTTGTGTGTGTGTGTGTGGGGGGGGGGGCATTTTGGAGGTATCACACACTGACCATAGAGAGCCCTTGTTGTTCTCTATGGTGCAATAGGTCAGAGCTTGACTAGGGTGTGTTCTAGTCTTGAATGTCTATGTTGGTGTGAGTATGGTTCCCAATTGGAGGCAGCTGATGATCGTTGCCTCTAATTGGGGATCATACTTAGTGTGGTCCTTTTCCCACCTGCATTTGTGGGATATTGTTTCTTTTTGGTTTAGTGCTATGTGCGCTATGAACTGCACGTTTGTTCATTATTTGTTGTTTTTTGAAGGTTCACTTTAATGAATATGTGGAACTCTACTCATGCGCCTTGGTCTGCTCATTGTGTATACGACGAACGTGACAGCAGGTAAGTAAAAATACTTTACATCAAATCTCCTCATAATGCAGATATTAAAGGTGACATGTGCAGGACCCTTTCCCTCCCATATTTTATTTAAATAATAAAAATAAGACAACTAGCTTTTAAGTATTACTTACAAATAATTCTAAATAAAAGTGATTAAATGGATTTTAACAAACTTGTGTGAAACCCTATGCCATAATCTTCTACCTGGGTAACTGGCACCCCCATGCATTGGGCCAGTAACCGAAAGGTTGCTGGATCCAATTCCCGAGCTGACAAGGTAAAAATCTGTTCTGCCCCTGAACAGGGCACTGTTCCCCGGGAGGCCATCATTGTAAATAAGAATTTGTTCTTAACTGACTTGCCTGGTTATGTAATAAAAAAAAAGTGTTCACCTAAGCATGACCTTCATCCAGATGCCACATTTTTTCCAAACGTTGCTTTTTTTTGTCAGGAATTAAACGTTGTTCTTAGGGGGGGGGGGGCTAGTTACCCCCTAGCACCGTAAGTTAGTACTATTTTAATAGTGATGTTAAATAATACACATTGGCTGTTAATCCTATTAAATTATATGACTGTTGCAACCCATTTAAGTCAGTTTTGGTAATTAAGTTTGTTTATGATAATTATTAGGTGGGGTGGAGGTCGGTAGCTAGAGTGGTATCTTCAAGCTTGCCTAACGTTTAGCTAGCTAGCTTGACTTGCTACAAAGTTAGAGAAACAAGTTGAAGAAAAAGTAACTAAACAAAACATGTTTTATTATCACCTGAAACAATATTTTTCCCCTGTCTTGAATGAAAAGGTCATATTTTACAATCTCCCAAAATAAATGCTATCTTTGATGAACGACTCTCCTCCAACTTGTGTTAGAAACACTACACTTGTCCATTCAGTAGAAGGCAAGACTCTGTGAAGATGATTTAAGGTGTAATGAAATACGTCACGGTGTGTACGGGGCATAAGGCTTATGTCATCACTGACACTGCAAATGCTTACTACATACAGCCTATTGAGAAATATGCAGCAAAAATAAGTTTCCTTTACTTATAGTAGTGCATAATCATTTGGTAATACTCCATATGAATACCACCTTCATACTGCATTAGAGCACATTCCTAATACCTTATAAGCTATGTATAACATGTGCTGATAACACTGTACATAAACATACATACATTGCAATATCCACAGAGCATTACAGCCAGTAAATTATAACACTGCTTCCTAAGGTGTTATTCAGTCTGGCCATAATCCTCTGTGGATGTTATAATGCACTACATGAAATGCTCCACAGGTAGGTAATGACATCAGAATCCATGCAGGAGTTCCATATTCAGGTTTGCAAGGTTTTTAACTTGCTATGCCTTATGAAGCAGTATTATATAATGCCCTGAATGAAATGCTTTACAGGGGTGTAACGACTTCAGAGACCATGCAGGAGTTCCATATTTAAGGAGTTACATTAAATGCACATGCTTGTCAGTGGTGGAAAAAGTACCTAATTGTCATACTTGAATAAAGGTAAAGATACCTTAATTGAAAATGACTCAAGTAAAAGTGATTGTGACCCAGTAAAATACTACTTCAGTAAAAGTCTAAAAGTATTTGGTTTTAAATATTCTTAAGTATCAAAAGTAAATGTAATTGTCAAAATATACTTAAGTGTCAAAAGTAAAAGTATAAATCATTTCAAATTCCTTTTATTAAGCAAACCATGTGGCACACTTTTCTTGTTTTTGTATTTGTTTAAGGATAGCCAGTGGCACACATTTACCAATGAAGCATGTGTGTTTAGTGAATCCGCTAGATCAGTAGCAGTAGGGATGACCAGGGATGTTTTCTTGATAAGTTTGTGAATTTTCTCTTCCTGCTAATTATTTAAAATGTAACAATTACTTTTGGCTGTCAGGGAAATGGATGGAATAAAAAGCACATTCTTTTCTTTAGGAATGAAGTGAAGTAAAAGTAACAGTTGTCAAAAATATCAATAGTAAAGTAAAGTACAGACACCCATAAAAACTACTTAAGTAGTATTTTTAAGTATTTTTACTTAAGCACTTTACACCACAAATGCTCATTAAGTGATATAGTGTCATTCCACCTTACACACGTAACTCTGCCTTTAAGAGCCAAAACCTGAATACGGAACTCCTGCGTGGATTCCCAAGTCATTATGTGGATCATCTCATACAGGGCTTTTTAACACTAATTCATGAGGCATTATAAGCTGCTGGTTCTATTCTGCTCCTGGATGTCCCCTAAATTCGCAAACTTAGAGTTGGGGCTTATTAGCTGGGTGGTAGGGTGTGGAAGGTTGCTGGCTGGAGTATCATTGTGAATTGCTCCATCAGTTTGCACCTGAATACGTTTACAGTAGGCTGTTCTTATCAGAACTTATCTCAACTATTGCAATCAAAGAGCGGTGTTTCCCAAGCCAGCAGGTGGCAGATCGCCACACACACACATTCTGTTATCCAATATGGAGTGGACTCCCACAACCTTGCCCTAGATTTGAAAGGGCTAGGTTATATCACCTGATGTAGAAATACTGTCATCCTCAGTGTGTGATAATGTGGTAATATTTCTGTCTGCACATATTGAGTCATCAGGTGTTTCTCAATATGCATACTATCATGCTCCACACGCTCATGCTCTGAGTGCATTCTCCGATTACTTTCTCTTGAGTATGTTCTTCTAAGGTTGAAAACATTACATTTGAGAAGCACTCGCACTCTTCCTACTGTATTACCTCACGCTTTACCTCCCCATTCACTGAACCTTCTCCCAGCCAAGACAATGACAACAAGATTTACACAAAGCAAATGTTTTAGTTCATAATTATCAGCGAGATATGTGAATCATAATGATCTACCTAGCCAGCTAGTTAAACAGACAAAAATGACCTTAAAGTAATGTTATGCAAGGTAAACGTAAAAGAAAATGTGGGCTAGCTATTAGTAGTAGCTAGCCAGTTAGCCCTATTGACTTATTATGGGCTTGCGATCTACAGTCGTAGGCAGGTAAGCGTTCCAAAATTAACGCATGTATTTATTAATGTATCAAGATAATATAGGCAACATTTCATTCTGGAGTCGGAGTGTATTTTCTCTAGATTTAGCTTAAATAGTGTCCGCCATTGATTTGAAAACATTTTGCGTCGTTTTTTTGCGTGGTAGCATCATATTTCTTAACATACTTTCAATTGAATCTTGTATCGATACATGCTTCTAAATATATACAAATGGAGTACGAATTTGAGAAGTGCCCTCTGTGCTCTGTTTCCCATACTTTTATTTGGACTCATACTACGACCCTCCTGTGCTCCAATTTGCGTGCTCAAAGCACGGTAGTATGCATTTTGAGAGTTACCAATCGTGTCTGTGTAATGGAGGAGATACTGTAAACCAGGCTCGCCTGATGAGTAACCTCGCCTGAGACCTGTATGCTATAAAGCTATATGACCCTCTGCCTGTCAGTGCCTGAGCTCATTACATTAAGGATACCCCACAGACCTTAAATGTAACCTTTATTAAACTAGGCAAGTCAGTTAAGAACAAATTCTTATTTACAATGACAGCCTAGGAACAGTGGGTTAACTGCCTTGTTCAGGGGCAGAACAACAGATGTCAGCTCAGGGATTTGATTTAGCAACCTTTTGGTTACTAGCCCAATGCTCTAACCACTAGGCTACCTGCCGACCAAGGTTCAGGTGCAACTCAACAGGAGGATCAAAAAGGAATGAAGTTGTGTTCATTGTCCAGGGGAGGATGAACTGGTTTGGTTTGATGTGTGTGTGTGTGTCCACTTGTTTTTGTGGCCTTTGCCTCGAGGGAGTATCCAGCTTCTCTGGTCAGTCATGCCAGGCATCTTGGCCTTATTCTGCACAGCTGGGATAGGAGAACCCTCAAAGGTACTCTGGGGGATAGGAAATTCATCTGGATGTGAGAGACAGAGCGAGAGAGGATGTACAGGGAGACATCAGCTAACATCAGCTCACATGAATGTATTCAGTTATTTTCTGATATCAAGAAAGGACAAGAGAGTGCTAGAAACAGAGAGAGATGAGCGGATGTGGAGAGAGAGAGAGAGAGAGAGAGAGAGGGTAGAGAGAAACAGAAAGGCCCCTTGCCTTCTCAGCAAAAGAGAGGGAAGGAGAAAATGAATAATGTGAAGTTAAATAAAACTTAATGTATTGCTTTCCCCCTCTGCGCATGATGTGAACCATTTAGCAGACACTCTTATCCAGAGTGAATAGCACATCAGCATATTTAGTCAGTTCGGGGATTCAAACCAGCAACATTTCAGTTACTGACCCAACACTCTTAACCGCTAGGCTACCTGCCACCCTAAGTGGACCATAGGGGAATCTACATACTGTGTGTTTGTTATGCCCTTGCATTTGTTTGTACTGGGCACCTCTTTGTGGATCCTTGAGGTGGCACTGAGGTGGAATTGTATAGAGACCGTGCAGAACCGATGATGTCAAACTCAAACTGAGGTATAAATTGAAAGTCAGAGATTCAAGATTACACAGCACTCATATGTGGAGAGAGTCAGAGAGAATAGATGTGATAGGTTTTATCTACTTGTAGAATCGTCTCCCGGATGTACAGAATATTGGTACAGAAAAATGTAAGTCTCGGGCCAAACAACACCCGTGCCAATATATCCTCCAAACACCAGCTTCTCAGGCATTATCAATTAAATACACTACATGGCCAAAAGTATGTTGAACATCTCATTCCAAAATCATGGGCATTAATATGGCTCGCAGTTGACGTTCCAATTCATCCCAAAAGTGTTTGACTAGGTTGAGGTCAGGACTCTGTGCCTGCCAGTCAAGTTCTTCCACACCGATCTCAACAAACCATTTATGTATGGACCTCGCTTTGTGCACTTGGGCATTGCCATGCTGAAACAGGAAAAGGCCGTCTCCAAACTGCTGCCACAAAGTTGGAAGCACAGAATCGTCTAGAATGTCATTTGACGCTTTAGCATTAAGATTTCCCTTCACTGGAGCTAAGGGGCTGAGCCCGAACCATGAAAAACAGCCCCAGACCATTATTCAGACCATGCATTGGGGCAGGTAGCATTTTTTCCTGGCATCCGCCAAACCCAGATTTGTCCTTCTTACTGCCAGATGGTGAAGCATGATTAATCACTCCCTTAGAACGCGTTTCCACTGCTCCAGAGTCAAATGGCGGCGAGTTTTACACCACTCAAGCCGACACTTGGCATTGCACATGGTGATCTTATGTTTGTGTGCGGCTGCTCGGCCATGGAAACCCATTTCATTAAGCTCCCAACGAACAGTTCTTAAGCTGACATTGCTTCCAGAGGCAGTTTGGAACTTGTGAGTACTGTAACCGAGGACTGACACTTTTTACGCACAACCCGTTTCAGCACTCGGCGGTCCCAATCAGTGAGTTTGTGTGACCTACCACTTTGTGGCTGAGTCGTTGTTGCTCATAGACGTTTCCACTTCAATTACAGTTGACCGGGGCAGCTCTAGCAGGGCAGACATTTGACGAACTGACTTGTTGGAAAGGTGGCATCCGACGACGGTGCCAAGTTGAAAGTCACTGAGATCATCAATACGGGCCATTCTACTGCCAATGTTTGTCTATGAAGATTGCATGTCTGTGTGCTCGAATTTATAACCTGTCAGCAAAGGGTGTGGTTGAAATAGCCGAATGCACTAATTTGAAGGGGTGTCCACATACACTTGGCCATGTAGTGTGGTTTCTGGTGAAAATACAATCTACACAGGACCTTCTAATCAGCAGCTTTGCATGGGCGGGAGTTTTGGCTTGCCTGGTGACATCACCATGCAGTAACTGGGTTAATAGACCAATAACAAAGAGTTCCAAACCTCTCTGCCAATAACAGTTAGTTTTAAGTTTTCCCCTCCCCTCTCAGACAGTCTGAGCAAAATTCTTGCTTAATTAAGAAAAAATGTTTTGCTAACAAGTTATTTTTGCCCATTTTAAAGGAAATCTATTACGACATTATTGTCACACAGAAACTATTTTATAGTAATATGAAAACAGTTGCATTGTGACTTTAAGCCTAGTCCAGGACTTGAAAGCGCTTTCAATTATGATTCTCTTTCAGAAAAGGCTCTTATAGGGAGCCACGGCCTGTGGATTATAAACAAATGTTTGACACTCTACAATAGCACGTTTGTGTTGCATTTTTGCCCTTTATGCATGGGGCGGCAGGGTAGCCTAGCAGTTAGAGCGTTGGACTAGTAACCGGAAGGTTGCAAGTTCAAACCCCCGAGCTGACAAGGTACAAATCTGTCGTTCTGCCCCTGAACAGGCAGTTAACCCACTGTTCCTAGGCTGTCATTAAAAATAAGAATTTGTTCTTAACTGACTTGCCTAGTAAAATAATTGCTCCTATAAGCAGACGTTGGCTGTTGAATCCTTTAAAGTTCTCATAAACCCTTTCCACATGCAGTTACAGAAGGTACCAAAACCAACTATGCATTTCTAAGGAAATTAACCACACCATAAACGGATCCAACTCCGAGGGGATGCAGAGTACAACTCCAATTGAATATCCACCTCCATCTTGCACCCTTTCATGAAAAATACACATTTTACAAAACCTTCTGTGGTGCCATTCACGTGAGCTATGTGGTTCAAAGTAACTATGCTGTTCACATTAAATATGCGGTTCACATGAACTATGCGGTTCACATTAACTAGGCCTGGATGGATTGATGGGATAGCTCTTGGCTAGCTCAGTGGGGTTGCTTTTGGAAATCCTGCAGGACAGTTGAACTTCACGGCATAGGCTTTACATTAACTCCAAATGGGTGTTCTATGTGTACTTTTTGATTAGACCCCGCAATTGTGGAAGCCCTGCAAAGCTAAGCAATTCCCAACCCAGTGTGAATTCCATCCAGATCTCCATAGAAAGCTGTTATGTTCCCCAGTTTCTGTGTTGTTGTGGGTTTCTATGTGTGCATTTCAGGAAATGTCTTCCTGGATTCTAAGCAGCTGATTGGTCAGCCCCATCACAGATTGGAGCTCTGACCCCTCCCACTCATCAGGGGATATAGCTGTCTCTGCAATTACCAACTCCTTCTCCAGCTTGATAAAAGCTAGTGTTCCTTCCCCAGGGAAGAGTGTCTTTTTATGTCCTGTGTTGGTTGTTGGTCAGTGAAAGGTTTGTTGATGTTAGTTTGTAGCCGCTCCTTCAGAGGTATGTGTATGCCAATAGGACTTAGTGTTATTGAAATTGTTTACTTAAAGTGTTAGTAATTATTTTGTTTCATTGGTTCCCAGGGGGGGAAGGGGAACGCACCCTTGGCGTGTTTAGGCAAGAGGCCTGCGGGCATACATAACTTGTAGTAGTCATTCTGTCTATGCACACTAGGTAAAACCTGGGATGGACAACCCCCTGTATTTTGGTTAGTGCGGCAGGGGGTGCTAAATGTTAGGTAAGTAGTGGGAAGGCAGGTAAGGTAGGAGAGGGGACTCTTTAATTTTTACTTTCTTTGTTTTGGATCTGTCCAGCCCCTTTTCCCCACTTTGCCATGTTAAGGAATAAATAAATTCCCTGTAAACTGTATATTTCTGTTGTCCTTCCCCGCCCCTACGGTCACATATCTTTTCACTCCACGGGGAGTTGATGTAGCGGGGTGTTGCGTTCCTTCCTCCAAGAGGCATATGTAACAAGAGTTTCAGAATGCTATGAGTGGTGAGCAGTGTTCATTTTCTGTGTGCCTAGCCTATTGAATTAAGTTTTGTAAACTTATTTGATCCAGACAACACATTGAGGGCCCACAACAGTAGGGTTTGTTCAATTGCATGATGGCAACATTATACAAGCACAATCGCACTATTGTTTAGGAGTAGACAAGTCTGTGTCTTCAAGGCAATGAATGAGAGGTATACAGTTTGTCTGCATGTTCCGTACAGTCATTGGTTTGTTCCAGTAGAGTGCCGTCTGCTGGTGATATATTAGCAGTGAACTTCAAGGACCAGACCAGAACTATTCACTCACCTCGACCATCAGGATTCATGACATGGCCTCCCCTTCTATACTCTATATACAACCAGCTCTGTACCTCACAATAACTCTACTCCAAGTTTCATTTTAGAAATAAGGGGGACATTTTCAATGAGAATGGGTGATCTGATGTGTGATTGAACAAGGTAAACAACAGTGATCAGTTCTAGCGTGAGCGCTTCAACCAAAATATATCAGTTGCTGTCACAGGGTTGTGCTGTGTGAAAGTGGATATACAATCGGTTTAGTGAAGATAAAATAAATTTTGCCTGACCTTTCTGCTTCAGTAACCTGAAGGATACCAGATAAATTGCCAAAATGCAGGTCCAACCAAGGCAACCTTTTCTGTGACCATAGGCAGCACACTATTGTGACTAATTGTAGATAAAGTAGTTTGAACATGAACACATAGAAGTTGTCATGTTACAATGTTTACAAAGAGTGTATAATGCAAATTATTGATGAGAATAATAGTGGTTTAATTCATTTCAAGCACCGTTAACTAAAATGTTTTCCAATGACCCAAACACCAAAGCTCATTGAACTTGTCATGACCATACAAACTTTTCAAATGAGTTTTACACCATTTTAGTTGGTTTGACTAAATTTGCTGCCCTCTTCTGGCTAGATGTGTGCATCAACACACTGAGCATGCTCCTCGAGAACTGGGGTTGTGTGGAGCTACTCTTTTTTATTTTTACCCTTTTTTAAGCATACAGTCCTATAAATAATGGACATATTTGTCCCAAAATGTATTCACAGGTCCAGAAAAAGTAAGGTTGGTGAAGTCATGGAGAAGGATGAACGCGGAAACGATGAAGGCAGGAGAATACCGGCCAGACCAGAGTTAGCTGAAGATGCAACCGCTGAGGCCTTTTACTCCGCCATAGGAGCTGAAAGGAAGTCAAGTCCAGCAAAAGTTCAGCAACACACTTGATTCAGGAAGGAAGATGTTCATGTTAAAGAACATAGTAGACCTCAGGGGCAGCCTGCCTAGACGTCAAGAGAAAACATATTTGTTAGGCAGTTTCAGAGGCACCACGTCATATTCTCCTGCAGAGAACACCAACATATTTGATCTGTGGTTATGTGTTGGGAGTCACATCCATCTTCCATCCATCCAATCCCTTGTGTGTCTTGCCTTACCGTTCTGTCCATTCCATTAATGATCGCGGCGCCTTCCAGCCGGGATTACCGCGTCGCACACAGTGGATTTCCCACTGCGCCCGGTAATGAGCAGCGATGTTGGAATGGGACTCCCATTATGGGAGCATGCAGCTTTTCACCAGAGTGTATTAGAGTGAGAGCGGGTTCGGACGTGCCTTCCTTATTAAATATCATAATTGGCAAAAGGAGGGAGGTTGGAGATGGCCAGGTAACTGCTAATGGTTGTTTGGTTGTATGGACATAAAAAGTAATGCAATGTACATTTATACGCTTGTTATCTCAACCTGCCCGGCACATATACCCGTGCGTGGCCCTTTCACTGGTGTGCAATTTCACAGCAAACAATTGAAGGTAGTCATGTCAAACTGGCCAGCTTAGGAGAGACTGCTATTCATGGTACAGTATTACTATAGGGTGTCAATTCAATATACCTTGTTGCACCACAAAAATTACCTTTCAGCCGCCTCAAGCCAATGTACATGCTCTAACCTGCAAAGTAGTCCAGGCCTATGTGATAATGTTAAGAAGGTTGAACTGTGTTTTGTTTGTGAGAAGATTAACTATGCCTTTAATGTTTGTGAGAAGATCAACTATCCCTTTAATGTTTGTCAGAAGTTGAACTCTTTTTAATGCTCACCAAATGAGGCATGTCTTGTCTTGTCTTCCTACTGTTGTTAAAGCTCTGTAATAAAGTAAGGTAACTGAGACATGGGTTGGTTGTCACAGACAGTGCTCCAGACCTGGGTCAAGTCATACATCAAATACTTGAGATGCACTTGATTATGTTTACAATGGAACTAATGGAATATATAGTCCCAAAAGTGCAATCTCCAAAATAAATTAAGCATATCTTAAATGCTTTATAAAGCATTTTAAAGTCACTTCAATATTTACTTCATCTGAACAGTTATTTGGTGGTGTTGGATATTATCTGAATTACAGAGTGGTGACAAGCAATAAAAACACCCTGTCACTTATAGGAACAGTTTAAACCTTTTCTAATCCCAACATGTTTTATGGACATTTTATTTATTGAGACAATAATCATCTTTGTGAATAACAATGTAATAATCAATGCTTGCATCTTGTCAAGACAAACCATATACATTTTAGCAACTGCATATAATGAACACTGGTACAGTAGAATGAAACTTGAACTGAAACAAACTATTTTCAATGTGATTAGATTAGTCATTCAGTATTACTGGGCATCATGTTCCACTGCAGTATGAGCATGAACCACACTGTAGTGTAGAATCTAGATGAATAGAGGCAGAGGACCGTGGTGCCATGGTTCTCCCTGGTACTGTAGCAGGTGTCTGTCGGAAAACCGTAGGTCCTATAGGAGATCCCAGTAGCTTTGTCTCACTGCAGCCCCCAGTGGAAGTGGACATCCTGTGGAGATCAGGCATAGATAATGTTACCACAGATCAATATTCCTCAGTGTATTTCCTAGATCAACTTCCTGAGATTCTACCATCTGTGACATATAGCTTGAGCCAATAAGTCGCTTCTGGGTTCCAGTGCTATCCATTGGTCTCTACCCTCGCTCCTTGTTGATTACCCGATCTACTGATCGTAAAGATCTGGGTAGGTATTTTCATTGACATGGTCTAGTTTCTGATGATGACAATGATTTAGTTATTTTCAGATCTGCAAGGGAACAAGTTTTTGGTTTGGAATTGGGCCATATAGACACTCAATACCTGCTAACCTCAAGACTGCAAAAAAATGTCATATTGCGTACCATTAGAATGCACTGACTTGACGTCTTACCCAGATAAATTATCTTACTGCACTGGCAGACAATTTACCTTATTTTAACCTAAAAAAGGCTTGATACAAGACTAAATATATTGATGCATTTTATGGGTAAGAGAGATCAAAACAAGTAATTTTACCTCCATTATTTCAATACTAGACTATCAATCTAGGTAAGATTGCATTTTGTTTTTAAAGCAGTACCTAGGTTGGCTTCTGGGGGCCTCAAGACAGCGAAGTGATTGTGTCTGAGTGTCTCAGCTGAAATGAGGGCCGTATTTGGGTTGTCTTGTCATTTCTCTCACCATTTAATTGACAGGAATAACATTAAAGGCAAACTCAAGCATTGCCAATAATTACTTGTTTTAAGCAATTGTAAAAAATAAAATAAAAACATATATATATAATGTTTTTATTTTATTTTTTACAGTTGCTTAAAACAAGTAATTATATATATATATAATATATATATATATATATACACTTTAACCCTTAAGATGTCAACTGCTAATTTTCAGATTTACACCACATAGTCCAGTGAAATGGCTGTGTTTATCTGTTGCTGCCAAGTCATGATTTCCCTGGGGGTTAGCCTTGCAATAATCAAGTGGTGAAACACATAGCCCTCTATATTTAAATGTTTCAGGTACACCACGATAGGTGTTTGTCCTCATGTGTCTGTTTTTCAGCATAAGGTACTCCGTAGCCACTTAGTGTGGACACCAGGTGAGACCACACACACACAATAACAGTCGCTCTCCTTCACTTCATCCTTCTCCCCCTTCTCCCTAAATCCTCTAGGTTATATCAGCTGTTTTGGTAAACCCCTCTCGTTTCAGAAGAAAGTGCTTTGTTTCTGGCCATTTTGAGCCTGTAATCAAACCCACAAATGCTGATGCTCCAGATACTCAACTAGTCAAAAGAGGGCCAGTTTTCTTGCTTCTTTAATCAGAACAACAGTTTTCAGCTGTGCTAACATAATTGCAAAAGGGTTTTCTTTTTTTACCCCCTTTGCTCCCCAATTTAGTGGTATCCAATTGTTAGTAGTTACTATCTTGTCTCATCGCTACAACTCCTGTACAGGCTCGGGAGAGACGAAGGTCGAAAGCCATGCGTCCTCCGAAACACAACCCAACCAAGCCGCACTGCTTCTTAACATAGCACGCATCCAACGCGGAAGCCAGCCGCACCAATGTGTCGGAGGAAACACTGTGCACCTGGCGACCCGGTTAGTATGCACTGCGCCCGGCCCGCCAGAGGAGTCACTAGTGCGCGATGAGACAAGGATATCCCTACCGGCCAAACCCTCCCTAACCCGGACAATGCTAGGCCAATTGTGCTTTGCCCCATGGACCTCCCGGTAGGGGCCCGGCTGCGGCAGAGCCTGGGCGCGAACCCAGAGTCTCTGGTGGCACTAGACCACTGCGCTACCCGGGAAGCCCGCAAAAGGGTTTTCTAACGATCAATTAGCCTTTTAAAATTCTAAACTTGGATTAGCTAACACAATGTGCTATTGGAACACAAGCGTGATGGTTGCTGATAATGGGCCACTGTACACCTATGTAGATATTCCATTAAAAATCAGACGTTTCCAGCTACAATAGTCATTTACAACATTAACAATGTCTAAATTGTATTTCTGATCAATTTTATGTTATTTTAATGGACAACCAAATTTGCTTTTCTTTCAAAAACAAGGACGTTTCTAAGTGACCCCAAACTTTTGAACAGTAGTGTATACACAGTGGCAAGAAAAAGTATGTGAACCCTTTGGAATTACCTGGATTTCTGCATAAATTGGTCATTGAATTGGATCTGATCTCCATCTAAGTCACAACAATATACAAACATAGTGTGCTTAAACTAATAACACACAAATTATTGTATTTTTCTTGTCTATATTGAATACATCATTTAAACATTCCCAGTGTAGGTTGGAAAGCCCTAGGCTAAAGACTTCTCCAAAAGCTAATTGGAGTCAGGAGTCAGCTCACCTGGAGTCCAATCAATGAGAAGAGATTGGAGATGTTGGTTAGAGCTGCCTTGCCTTATAAAAAACACTCACAAAATTTGAGTTTGCTTTTCACAAGAAGCATTGCCTGATGTGAACCATGCCTCAAAGAAAAGAGATCTCAGAAGACCTAAGTTTAAGAATTGTTGACTTGCATAAACCTGAAAAGGGTTACAAAAGTTTCTCTAAAAGCCTTAATGTTCATCAGTCCACAGTAAGACAAATTGTCTATAAATGGAGAAAGTTCAACACTGTTGCTACTCTCCCTAGGAGTGGCTGTTCTGCAAAGATGACTGCAAGAGCACAGCGCAGAATGCTCAATGAGATTAAGAAGAATCCTAGCGTGTCAGCTAAAGACTTACAGAAATCACTGGAACAAGCTAACGTCTCTGTTGACGAGTCTACGATATTTAAAAGATTAAACAAGAATGGTGTTCATGGTAGGACACCACGGAAGAATCCACTGCTGTCCAACAAAAATATTGCTGCACATCTGAAGTTTGCAAAAGTGCACCTGAATCTTTCACAGCGCTACTGGCAAAGTATTCTGTGGACAGATGAAACTACAGTTGAGTTGTTTGGAAGGAACATACAACACTATGTGTGGAGAAAAAAGGCACATCACGCCAACATCAAAACCTCATCCCTACTATAAAGTATGGTGGAGGGAGCATCATGGTTTGGGGCTGCTTTGCTCCTTCAGGGCCTGGACAGCTTTCTATCATCGACAGAAAAATGAATTCCCAAGTTTATCATGAAATTTTGTAGGAGAATTTTAGGCTGTCTGCCAATTGAAGCTCATCAGAAGTTTGGTGATGCAACAGGACAATGAACCAAAACACAGAAGTAAACCAACAACAGAATGGCTTCAACAGAAGAAAATATTCCTTCTGGAGTGGCCCAGTCAGAGTCCTGACCTCAACCCGAATGAGATGCTGTGGCATGACCTCAAGAGGGCAGTTCACACCAGACATCCCAAGAATATCAGATCAAATGTTATGCAGAAATCCAGGTATTTCCAAAGGGTTCACATACTTTTTCTTGCCATTGTATGTATTTTTTTATGTATTTTTTGCAAAGAAAATGTGCCTTTCAGGAAATGTATCCTCCTACATAAGATCAAACTTTAACCAACATGAAAGTATGTTCTGTATCAGAATAGTTGTCAGAGACTCTGGGTGGCTGACAGTAGGGGGTAGAGGTAATAGCCATTTAGAATGTTATAGGAGGTGACGGCAGAAAGGAAAACATTGAGAAGCGATTGACGCCGTTTGGCCAGACGGCAGACTTACAGTGTAAACTAAAGGTGTCTGAACATGATGACTCACATGAGGGGGAGACTCAGGTTAACATGAAGGGACATGAAGAGGAAGATATTGGTAGTTGCAGTAGGTGGGGTGATTAGTGGATAATATGGCTCTGTGTTTGAGATCGTTTTTTTTTAGGCATACCTCAAAAGGCACTATGAATGTGCTTATAATGTCTCTATATAGGGCAGCCAACAGAGACACAACAGATGTATGGCATATTCAGTAAATGATAATGAATTAGTGTATTTTGCGTTTAAAAACCCCTCACGCTGTGAAGCACAGAAGGCTGCTTAGGGAAGGATGGCTCATAATAATGGCCGGAACGGAGCAAATGGAATGGCAGTTAATATCACGAGCCAGTTCTCCCCAATTAAGGTGCCACCAACCTCCTGTGCTGTAAAGGCATAACTTGTCCCATCTACCACCAATAAACACATTTTATCCTTTTTCTACTCATCTGAGTTGCTTCAATATGGCATGATTCCTATTGGTTTGGTCTTACCATGTTAAAACATTCCTATGACATGTTAAATAAGGCTTTCTGACTCTGTTTACCCCCCAGTGAAATGGATCACAGGTCGTACAGCAACTACAGAACATCACACTGACAGAAGAAAAACACAAGGTTGGGGTTAACTTCAGGCTTTAACTCCAAATGTATAAGGTTAGGCATTCACTTAGAATGGTTAAGGTAGGGGATAGGCTTCATCTGTCCATCCGCCATTCCCGCCTACAACACACTCGCAAAACTGAAACCTACTTGAAGGTAAGAGTGCTCACTGTTACCCCTAGTGGCCTGTTTCCACATAATCTCCCAACATCCTCAAACATGGATGGACATTGATTACTGACTTGTATCACAGGTGACCTGGCTGGTCTCAAGTAGGAGAGCTGATCTAGGATCAGTTCCCCCCTGTCCATGTAATTGTAGTCATTGTGGTCATAAGGCACTCCTGCTCTGAGACGCTTGATACATGGTCCCATGTCACCCAAAAGACACATAGTGCACATTCCTAATAGGCTATTACCTCCCATTCCAATACATTTCTAAAAGACTACTAGAAAACTGAATAGTCAATTTAACACCACATGGTTGAAGGCAAGACTGTTAGAAACACAAGACTGTTTATTTATCTACTGAATCCATCCTTGGATCATATTATTTTTCTATTCAAGGCACATTAGGGCCATGGTACCGATCCTTTGAACACACTCAAGGGTGAAGCCAACATGCTCAATGTGTAGCAATCGATTTGGAGACAAAACATCAGTTTTTTTCTGCATCCTTTAATATAACTTCACAGAGCAGGAAGTGTGTGAGTCATGAAATTTGCCCTGGTTATCTGCTTTCACACGCTCCAGCTGACCGGCCAGCCAGCGGCCCACGGAAACAGGACGAGAGGAGCTAGAGCTGTCCGAGTCACACACACTTGCATGCTCCCAGGCTTCACAGCACAAGCAGAAGCATATACACACACAGGCATACACAGGTGCACACACACACATAGGTGTGCACACATGCAAACATATATATACACACCCACACACAAGTGACTTTAGAACCCCTTTATTGTAAGGTTCTTATTGTGTAATGTACACCTATTTACCAGGAACAGGTTTAACAGATGTTTTATGCAAAAATGTGTTCCCACACTATAATTACACTGTCTATGCAACTACCATGTAACATGTATAGGTATTTTTCTTTCTTTCTTCATACAAACAAAGACAAGGTGATGTATACACTTAGCTATGGAAGACACCTTTGTCTGAGAGGGAATAATTGTATTTCATCTTGTTATGGAGGACCTCCTTGTGTGTGTGTGTGGGGGGGGGGGAGAATGTGTGAGGTCAGCTCATCTGACCTCTAGCAGCGACCCCTATGCTATGATTGGTCAGAAGCCCCCCACTGACCCAGAGTGGTGTGGCCAATGTGTATGTGTGTGGATTCCTGTGCTTGTGTGTGTGTGAGAGGCGAATAATTGGAATTGATAAGCATGAACGAGTTTGTCTGAGATTATTCAATGTGTATTCCTACTATCCAGCCAATGCAAGAGGGCTTGCCATTCTCTTTGATATTTAACTGATTATGACAATACCAATTTGCCTTGAACAGCATAATGCAATCAAATCATCAAAAGGAAGAGGTGTACATTTCCCAGGCTGAATGGGATTTGCGTTTAGGCAACGCATCTAATGTAAGCCTGCTCAATAGTTATTTGTTTATGGCTAGCCAATTTTACGCATGAGAATGTTGAATCTGACAAAAAAGTAGGCATATTCTTCTCAAATAATGTCGTCAATTCCGCCATTGACAAGCCAGCCTACAATGCAACAGTGTTGAAAGTGTTAATAAATTGGTAGCTATTGAAATACTATAATTCAACTTGACACATTGGTAAAACAAAGGATTAAAATATAAATAGTTATTTCGATAGTTAAAAGACCTAATTCACCCCGTTCCCAGTTCAAACGAGAAGAAACTCCATGATTCTATAGAATAATCGCCCGCCATAACCGCTTGGCGCCCACATGAAAAAATGCATTTCTATTTTGAAAACATTCATTTTCCATTTGCTTAAGATTGTTAATGTATTATATATAATAACCCACTAAGATGACCAAACCTATGCCTGATTTGGTTGATATTTGACTACAAAATGATTTGAATAGGAAATTGCTCATGCATTTTTATCAACTTGTGCACCCGTGTATCTGAAATGAAAAAATTGCAAGGGCATGTCGAGCACATTTTGCACAGAACAGAAAGACCTAAACAAGTTGACGTGCATAACAAAGTCGTTGGAAAATAGCTTTCAGAAGATCGGAGTTGCATGTAATTGGTGTGTGTAATTGGACAACAAATAGACACCATATTGGCAAAATGTCTCACATGTTTGGCACACCATGACATGAATATTGAGAGCTTGTTAATTATTTAGATTAGAAGTAACGAGTCATGCACGGATGTGTGCTCTCACTTGCTTAATTTGAATTCCCCGGGGTGGGATAGAGGTGATAGGGTCTCTGCATTTTCTGTAACTTTTCCTTATCATAAGAACCCCAACATGAGGTGACAAAATTAGACAACGAATTGAATCAGCATTCACATTATGTTTCGGGATATTTATATTTCTGTAAAGAATAAGCTACAATCACAATGGAAATAAAACAACCAAGCGAGAAAAAAAACTGCAAATGGGTAACATCTTCAAAAAGGTAACAAAGCGTTGCTTATTCTCTAAGTTGACGTAGTTATTATTAGTCTTATTGGTGTTGTTTGTGGTAGCCTAATAAACTGAGGCTTGACTGTACGCTTGTTAATTCCATGTGTAACTCTGTGTTATTGTTTTGCTTTTGCTTTATCTTGGCCAGGTCGTATTTGTAAATGAGAACTTGTTATCAACTAGCATACCTGGTTAAATAAAGGTGAAATTAATAAAAAAAATGATTATGCTATTAGCGAAGAAGGCCCAGCTTAGTGGAGGATAAGCTCTTGAAATAACATTGACTTCATGAAACAAGGAGTTGAGTTTACTTTTGAATGGTTGTTTACATCTCTTTAAAATGAATCTCAATAATGACAGATATCAAACCGAAGCGTTTTTAATATTATTAAGGACGTTCGTTTTGCAGGAGGTAAAATTGAGCTGCAACCAAATAAACCTGGTCAAATAGATTGCCTTCCTAAATTTTTAAAAGCTAAAAGCGTTTTGCATCATTTTAAATTCAAAAACGTGAAATAATTTGGTCACAAATAAAAATGTTTGAGCAAACCACTTGTGGTCAATTACAAAAAAATAAGCCTGTCAACCCTGTTATATTTTTGTAATTTATTGAAAACATTGAAATATATTTCTTACCCGGTAGTCCATGCTTAACAGAAGGAGAGGTCTGGAGTCTTGGGCGGTTTCTGGGCGAGTGAGATGTCTCCCTGAAGACTTGTCTCTTCAGGCCCTCTGTGCCCAAATGTTGATTGGGATGTGTATTGAGACGCAGACTGCATATTCGCCAGGCTGCAATACTTATCCTTGTCAGCCTAATATTGCTCCATGTTACCGACTCCATCAAACTCGAGCGGATCTGAAATTCAAAATGTACTGCCTCCAGGTCTTTAGGAAACATTTTTAGGGGGGCTCTTTTTATGGAAAAGGTTTGGTGGATGCTGCTATAAGGGCAAAAAAAATCAGACCAGTATTTCTTTCATGTTATGTTATATTTGATGAGCCTCAACGCGCATTAATATGTGCTATTCAAATAGTGATTGACTTTCGCTACAGCACAACTAAATTAGGTCAATTATTGTTTCAAACATTGTATGAGCATAATGAATAACACATTGTCAATTGAACAAGGGGTCACCTGCAAATATGAAATAATTCCTCTAGGCCAAATAAACCCCCCTGCACAGTGCATTTGATTTCGAGTGGAAGGCGATTTCCCTCGACATCTGCTGAAGGTTGCATTTTCCTTGTTAGCCAATGTGGCCAACAGTGGTAACTCTTCCATTTTTCATCAGCGCACCACAATGATCTCGAGCTCTGCGCTGACATTAGATCACAAGTCTCAGCCTCCTCCGTCCCCGAGCTACATACCTTTCTTTGTTTGTTCAAACTTGTGAATTATATTTTCACGGTGCCTTGTAGTTGTTTTGATTTTCTATAAACGCACTGGTGCTTTTGATAACGGAACACAGCACATTGTAAACAGGACTGTATAGACAAAACTACAATGCCGGAACGAACATGTCAACACAATGCGTAAAAGAAGGTGCATGGGCTCTCTGGAAAAAATAGTAGGCCACATTTAAAAATGTTTAATGTACTATTCAGCCAAGTATAACATTGTTATGATCGTAGTCAAAGTTAGCCAATTGATATTATGATTGGTGTTGTTATCTTATTGAAAAGACAGATTGTTGTAGATCTGCACAACAAATATAGCAAAAGTGAAAATATTTACAATATGAACATCTACGGCCAGAACACGACGCCATAGGCCTGTCATATAGCCTATATCTCAATAGGCTAGAGAATAGTTTTGCAATAGTTAATCGTTGTGTTTGAGAGATTTGTAGAACAATGCACAAATCAAAATAAAAACAAGATGCTAACATTGTATTGGTATTATTGAATATTTTGTGATATAGAATGTTATATAAGTCTATAATCACGTTCCACTGCATCAAGAGGCGCATCTTAAACGTCCAGTGCTGCTCATTGTTTGGCTATATATATATATAGCACTCGTGATTATTATGTGTCAGAAAGTAATGAGCTCGGGCCTTTGTTGTGTGGTCCAATTCCAGTTTGTTGATTCCAGTGTTATTTCAAGCACCAGTGATCACTCCGGGCCCTTGGCTAAAAAGCAGACATGTATTCAGCAGTTAATCTGGCGGGGCATCTCGCTCTCTCCACCCGTGAATCTCCCTGCGTCTCGATTCATATGTGTATTGGAGAGGGCCATTGTTTTCGCTTTAGATTAGTAGGCCTGGTAGCTAGCATAATCGAACCCCGATAGACACACTGTCATTCCCTGCACTATAGACTCGACAAAACTCACACTAACACTTTGATCAGCACAAAAATCCTCAACAAAACGTCTTGAACAATATATTTACTTCCATTAAATAAAACACAATAGTTTATTTATTTTTTTGTTGAAAAAAAAAACGAAACAAAATTCCGTACTAAATAGTATACACAGAGCAAAACCAATTTAATTTCGCAGGAACATTTGATGCGTCTTTTTATACGCAAGATTGCTACTCTAAATCGATATTCACACAGACATTTAATAATAAATTTATAATATGTTAGAAACACACAACTGGTGCGTTTAGTATGTACATTCCCTTGTTTACAAGCAAAACATTATTCCTTTAGGGTTTTCACATGCTTTGTTAAATTTAACCTTGAGAAAACTGGAGAGCAACAGCATTCGCCTCAATAAACTGGAGATGATATTTCGATATATATACAACCTTTCAGTCAATTAACGTCCAAAATTAGAAACCTTAAAATAAACAAGCGTGGAAAGTAAAGTATCATACATTCTCCACTCGCCGGTGTAGAACAAAATACTAATTAGGATTTTTTTTTAAAGAAAGCCTAATTACTTCCATTTAAGTTTGAAACTCCATCGCGGGTTTCGGTGGTTTAGTATTCTAGTGCCCTTCTGAAAAAAAAAGAAGTAGTCTCTCGTTCCTCTGACTCGGGCTCGTGAAATTCTCAGGTATTACACTGGTCTATCCACGGCGTACTGGCACGCGCTCAGATTTGAGCCTGGATTCTGAACACTGGTGTATCCAAAACTCGAATGCTGCTTGGCTTTCAGTCTCAGGCTTGCCAGACTGGAGTTACAAGTGTCCCTGTACACATAAGGAGGGGTCGGCGGGGCGTACGGGCAGGTTGGCGTGGGAACTCCCGAATTCAGAGAGGGGTTGCTAAGGTTGTTTAAATTATTGAGGCTGTTGAGGCTCGAACCGGGCACGCCAGTAACCGAGGACGGCACCATACTGGAAGTCATGCTCATTGAAGAGATGGAGTTGGGCGGGGAGAACATCGTCTGCGTTGACAAAGGGTTGACGTTCATGGAATTGAAAAAAGGGAAGCTTTTGGTGGACAAGGAGGCCGAAGTTAGCCCTTTGGCGGCCCAGTTGTTGTATGTGTAGCTGGGGTACATGTCTTCATAGGGCTGCATAAGTCCATTGAACTGAGGACCGAAGCCGTTCTTGCATAGCTCGGCTTGCTGGTTTCTTTCCCTTTTCCTCCATTTTGCTCGCCGGTTCTTGAACCACACCTATGACAAAGACAAATATGAGTTCAGAATTTAATAATAGGCTATTAATGCAATATGAAGGCGGCCCCATGTGCTTTATTTTATAGCCAACAGGCCAACATAAGAATATTAGGACTTGTTGGCTATCCTGTGCAATTCACAAAAATGTAATTGATGGGTAGCCTAATTGGTCTGCAAGGAACCAGATGTGGTATTCATGTGTGGCCTTCAGGTGTGTCTTAAGTCAAAATCAGACATACAACTGTAAATCAATTAAATTAATTTCTCACAAATGACAAATGTCGACCTTAACAATTTGCAAAATAATATAAATATACAACTCAATTATTATTATTGTTAACACAGCCTATGTCAGAAATCTAGTTATTCTCAAACATTTAAATAATTTACATAATCCCCCAAAAAAACGATTGTAAAAGCGCAACGCTATTTGTGATAACAATAGTATGTTGGATTTGCAACTCTACCAACTCTACCTAATTGAGTCACTTCTCTCATGCAGAGCAATCTGGGTTGATTCCAATAGAATCCCAATACACATCCATCGTTCCTAACTGTCGTTGGACCATCTTAATGAGGTGTCTGAAGATGTGTATTCCTCCATAGGCGGAGACAAACACGTTAATAGCTTTAGTTATACAGCACGAGAATGACAAACGCAAAATACAAGCTTTGCACCTCATTCAAACGAACATGGTAACAATATTGGTATCTGTCAGCCATTAATGTCAATAGTTCTAACAAGTTAATTAGCCTGTAATTATGCTTTGTTTTTCTAAAACAACTAATAACAGCCTAATTATCTAGTTATCAGCAATGTCAGATATCTAACAAAACTGTGATATTATAGCCTAAATATAGTAAATGTGTGAAATTGCTATATTTAATACATTTCCATTTTATCCACTGCAGAGATATTGACAGTAAAATCGTACTGTTGTACAGGGAAAAATATACGAGTAAAGTAGGTGGACGGCCTATCATTAGAGATTTTCTAAATAACAATGCATTATAGGCGTAGCCATCTAATGTATGGCATTTGACTATTTTGTGACATTATAACTGAGTCATATCATTGCAAAGAATAACCAGTCATGCAATTTTATTTCCCTAAGACAACATGTTCTGGAGGTGAGTAATTATGCGTGCCCAAATTCCCTGCGTAATAATTGACATCCTTGCCTCGACTCCATATATGAGTGGCACAAATAACCCGAAATTATACACATGAATGGTGTTCGTTCTCAAGGGCCTTACCCTGACGCGGGCCTCTGTGAGGTTGGTCCACACGGCTATCTCCTCTCTTGTAGACATGTCCGGATAGCGATTCCTCTGGAACGTGGCCTCCAGTTCCTGTAGCTGCTGGCTTGTGAAGTGAGTCCTCTGTCGCCGCTGTCGCTTCTTTTTAGAAGGATCATCTGAAGAGTCGTCAGTTTTGCTCTGGCCCTTTGAGTCTTTCTCTGTTGAAACAGTGAACAAAATACTAAATGAGTCATTGTCGGGTCGGTCACAGGCGTGAAGTAGCCTACCCTGGGTGGTATTATAACAGGTATCCTCATAAAATTGGAACCCATTTTAAAACATTTGGATCAAATGTTACTCTCATAGTTAAACTACTAATAATGTAAAGATTCCTTATTTAAAGCATGTAGGCTACATGAAAATGAGTTAAAAAGCCTACAACGTGACTCCAAAACAATGTCAGTATGCACAATGGTAATACTACACAAATGGTATTTAAAAACGTTTCTAGATTTTGTAATTCATCGAATATAGGTTTACATTTAAAAAATGTAAACGTTTTATTACAATTATTACACTTACAAAAATATGCGTGAAGACATGAAACATTTCGAGAAGAATATATATAACTTCACCGGAGTCAAAGGTGGTTATGAAAGTAACGACAGCGTCACGTTCCCTGACACTTATGGACACAAATAAATCAATTACTGGCGCAATCACAATATCTGCATAGTCAAAAAGAGAGTGATCCTCTGTCTGATATTTCCAATACCCAGACTATTTGCATACATAAACTAATAACGTCCTCGGTCTCAAACTGATTTTGTTGAGAGAGGCTGTAGAGAGACATCTTGTTTCCTATCATCAGAAAAACGGCCATCCATCCTCAAAACGCCATGTGCTGACAGTAGTCTGCACCACGGGATGATTCTTACCTACGGACTCCGGACTGGAGGTGTCTGATACTGTGTGCACCTCTAACCGGTGTTTGGAGTCCACAGACCGCTGCAACGGCTGCAGACTAGAGGCCATTGCTAGTGCCGTGTGGTGCGTGGAGGAGAGTTTAGTCCCGGTTAGGTGGTGGTGGTGATGATGGTCCAAATTCAATGGATCCTTCATAGAGTTCATATGAATAGGATAGCGCGCAAAACTCGCTGTCAGAGGCGGATTACGTTCCCTCAATGCAATAAAAAAAGAGAGACGTCCGACGGATAGAGAAAAGGTTGAATCAGTGGTGTTAAGATTCACAGCAACACGTCTCCTCTGGCAAATTAATGGTTAAAAAAAGTTGTTTAAACGGCTTAAAATGTCTTTAGAAGAAACCCAGCATTATTCGCGTTGGATGAAAATGCAACGGCGTTTTGATTGAAGGAAGAGCAAATATGTATCTCAGGCTGATACTGTTAGCTGTGCGGAGTACCAGAGTGACAAGGGCAGGTAGGTGATATTAGATCCAGAGGCTAGGCACACTACGCCGCTCACTCTTCATTTCAGCTGTTCGCTGCGCTCTGGCTGTCCCACTGTGACTCTCTCCTACACCTTTGACGTCACCGAGAGCCCTCCCATTTGTTATACAGGCCGTCAACGTGGACATGACGGTTTGCCCAGCCAACCGGTGCGCGGAGAAATAAGAGACGTTTGCCAATGTGTTTATGCGGGGTATAGTACGGTGCTTTTTTTTCTTTTTTAAAAAGCATGTAAAGAGAGACAGGAGGCACCGTGTATTGTAGCCTACCCAAGACGAACCGAATGCCCGTTTTGCAGAATTGAACACTAATCCAACTAAGGCAATCATATCTAAAAAATCAAGTCAAACGAACAGCATGATGCATTTATTTGGTAAAATTTGGCCTATTCATTGTGTTCTTGCTAATCTTGTCTAATTCCCATTGAAGAAACGAAGCAATACAGATGACCTGATGAACTGACCTTTCCATTAACAGTCAGCTATCTCTAAGCAAGGCGCAGAAGAGCAACGCTACAGTATGTCTACGATGGGGATATGGTGATGCGCTGACCCCATGCAGGGCCCAGTTCACAGAACTGATGTTGTCACTTTCAAGTTGTTGCCCATTTCGGGACTACCAGATAAATGATGACCAGATAAATCAACCACATCAGAAGTAAAGTGACACAATCTAGTCACACATTTATCCTAATTTGTCACCAATTGGGTAAAACTTAAATGGCCTTGGTTTAGGCAATAAGTAACCATTTCATTCTAGCTCGTCAAAATGACGCAGTTTATCTCGGTCCTTAGCGGATATCCTGTACGTTTGGACCTCTCAGCGGTTCTCAGGGAGTCGACTTGTAGTGCTTTTTAATCTGATAAGACTCTCATTTGCCTACGAATTTTGTATAAGGACTTTTAATGACTTAGAGCTGATTTCCCATTGCATTTTCGCTAATTCCCTCAAGATCATGACGCGTAAAAATAAAGTAAACATATGTCCAGTATCCTAGCAGATAAATGGCCTATGCTTGGAGGATATTCTCTAATCAGGCTTTTGACAGCAGTTACATGTGAACACTATACTTCCCCTTAGGCCTTTGTGTTAACATTGTAAATGCAAACAGCATTAAAATCTTCATTCATGCAACACTATACACAATAATTTGGAAGAAAACGTTGTCAGTCCCCACAAGTCAGATAATATATTAATTGATAATATATTATTATTTATGAATGCATTGATATTATTAATTAATAATAATAGAAATAATAATAATAATACTATCACACAAATTATGAATAATTTGAGTTGATTAAAAAAATACAAAATTGTTGCATGATTTCTTGATAAGGCTATAGGCCGGCATGTAAACTGCTGAATATTTAGCCATCACGCGTCTTTTCACCCCATTCTCGTAGATATCAGGATATGGGCTACTAATACGTTATTGAGCTAATCCCGTGAAAGCCCTTGATATACACGTTATTTGCACTCTTGTGGGAGAGCTGCCCGCGGATCATGGAGGAAGGTAGCGAGAGCTGTTGAAACCAAGTGTATGATTATGCTTCCATCCTCCCTCCTTATAAAAAATAATGTCGTGTTGTGTGTTTAGCCACCCCACTGTAGGTACATATGTAGCTGGCCGATAATATATGCAATCCTTGACTGAAGATGTGAATTTAGCCTGCATGTCTTCCGTTCATCATTTATTTCTTCAGTTTATTTGAGGATTCTCGGGAATGCCGATCCATGCACCCCTGTCAGGTTGATTTGATTTGTTTAAATCTCCCTGATATGCGATTAACGTGGGGTCTAATGCTTCATGATCTAAATGGTGACTCATTTTATTTGAACATGACATAGGCCTAAAGCATTCACCTGCAGTCTGCGTGTTGGCGAGGATTCTGAGAATTGATTTATGTTGACTGATTTATGTCTTTTAATAGGCAAAAAATAATAATACTAATCATTTCAAAAGAAAAACATGTAAATGGCATAACAGTCCAAAGGTTTTGTGTAGGCTATGCAAGCAAGTGATTGCTCAATTATTTTCTGAAAGTAATACTAGATTTGCAGTGGATTATCGGTTTCCTCTTCAGTTTTACCTTCAGAATGCTTTATCTCTCTTCCGCGGATTACCGCGCGCGATACGCCATAGAGGGCCATTAATTAGTAATTCAGTCAATATAAGGGAGACGACAAGGCTTTTTACATAAGATTAAGGGGACATCAGATTCCTCCATTAGTATATTCCTCCTCACGAATAAGCTTTCATTATACATTTAGTTTTCCCTGGAGTCAATCTATCAAGACCTGCATATATTAAGGCTGGTGTAAAACAGTTGAAAGGGGATCCCAATAATCAGGTCGCTCGAGTGTCTCTTCACTCCGGTGCCTACATTTGCAAGCCTCGTTGGCTCATCATTGCATTACCTCAAATAATTATGTTTTCTATTTATCTTATTACTGTTAATCAATGATTGATCATAACGCCGTCCTTGCTCAAGTTGCTGCTATGGAGCAAAGTAGGCTCACGGGATGATGCGTGCTTTGTCACTTGATTAGATCCAATATAGCATAAACGAAAATAAAATGAGCTAAATTAAGAGTTGACAAACTGGTCATTCGTTTAGCACTTAAACAATATTCGTTTTATGTCATTCCCTGAAAACAAAATCAATTAAATCCACTCCAACATTATTGACATGGCCCAGACGAAATTAACGTTATTTTTCGTGAATGCATCTTATACTCATACGGACAATAGCAGTTTTTGTTAATGTGCATATTTCTGTGTATGGATTTAAAATGCGTCATCATATTCTGGCATAGGCTAACTGATATGGGCCACAACTTGGTGTAAGATACATTAATTCAGCATGGATATCCACACGAGTGCAATATCAATTACAGCTGCTGTAAGTTTCAATGGGAGTCTCGTAAAAATAAGAGTTCCTTATAGGCTAATTTAATAAATACAATTAGATAGCCTGTCATTCATAGGCCAAGGGTCGGCTATTAGACTACTTAATACGTCAAATGAAGAAAACAGACAACATGACAACAAAGAAAAGTAGTCCATATATAGTGTTGCGAGTAATTTGTAACCTCTGGCACGTTTAACAAAAGCTGGGTGTATGAAGATAGAATTTATGCTGCGGCACATCCATACCCAGCCACCAGGTGCCACTCTAAGACAGTATAAGACCATTTTTCCCATATTAACTAGACTAAAGCGCATTTAGGCCTAGACAGGTTTCTGACATTTTGGGAACGAAGAAGTAGGCCTTTGTGACAAAAAGTGACAATTAAAGAAGAGAAATGCATCGTATTTCCTGCTATGCAACGGAAACAAAACGCGAAATTATGCTGCTATAAACTCAGCATCTGTTTACTGCAGTGTGCGAAAAGAATGTCACGTTGAAGTGTGGTGATGGTGCGTCAAGAGTTACACATAGATACTCACCTATTTGTGCACAAGTTGATGCAAGTTTGCGGCAGTGGGAGTCCATTGTTGCAATTAGAAGAACGGCTTCTGGAAAAGAGAGGGACTGGATGTAATTATGAGAATGCTGAAAATGTTGCATCGATTACACACTACCTTGTGTGCTCCAAAAAAATCACACAATTATTATTAATTTACAGTCAATACATTGTAGTACAGGACCAAACACAATTCTCACCTATATGTTTTCATAATTGTTAATATATATGACGCTATACACAATTTTCCTCAAGTTTCCTCACATATCCAACATTTGAATAGGCCCCATTACTTAAACTGCTCTACAAATGTGAGGCCCATGAAGTCCCACAGAAAAGCAGTGCAACGGTACTCTGTGACGGGGTTGGCGTAAATTGTGCCAGGCAGCATGCAGCAGTTTGGGGCGCTGGAAGTTGAGTGAATCCGCAGTAAAATCACGGGATTAATGGCTGATTGAGATGTCTGTCGGTGGGATATTACAAAATTCATTATCGCAGCTCCATACTAACTCGATATGAAGTAACACAGATGGGATTTTATTAGACCAGACTTCCGACTGTTTGCTTATGATAATTTAAGATGGGAAATTTGCATGCAATCATGCTGTTAACCGTTTTCCCCCTTCATTATTTTTCTCTCTGGACCCGCCTGCGCGGCACGGATCTCCTACTCGCCTCACCTGCTTTATAGCATACATCTGTGATTTTATTCAAAAGGGTGAGAAATTGGAGGTTAGTTTTCCCAAGGCGTGTACCTGCTAACCCTGGTTTGAGTGGAGCAGGTTCTCGTGTATTCTGCCGTAAAATGAAAGATGGGGTGTCAGGTTGCAAGGTGCAGGGTTATTGCAAATCCCTTGTGTTCTCTAATCAGCCGCAGAAATACGATTTCATTCATATTCCAGCAGGTTCCCCTTAACCCCTTCTCTTTACAACTGGTTTGGAAATGACATTGACGGGGAATAGCCGGTTCAAAGAAGCCACATAGAAATATCGAAAATATTCACTTGAATTTGAAAGTTCCTGTTTAAGTTTTGGGCGAATAAAATTACATGGCCACAAAAAGGAGCAGTAGCCTTGTATGCACATAGGCCTGTGTGAGAAATGTTAGAAGTTCAATTGATCATATTAATTGGATTCATGTTACTTAAAAAAATAATAAGTAATAATTCAATTAATATTGCACGATTAGGAGGTAAATGTACCTGTTTGTAGAAGTTTATTTTAACTCCAATTTAACATGCAAGCATAGTTAATACATACTATACATTACTTTGCAAGTCTCTCATTATAACCATTGTACTACTACTACTAGGCCTACTACTACTACTAGGTCTACTACTAGGTCTACTACTACTACTACTATACTACTACTACTACTACTAGGTCTTCTACTACTACTACTACTAGGCCTACTACTACTACTACTACTACTAGGTCTACTAGTACTACTAGGCCTACTACTACTACTACCACTACTACTACTACTACCACTACTACTACTATTACTACTACTACTACTACTACTACTACTACTACTACTACTACTACTTCTGCTACTACTAATACTACTACTATTACTACTACTATTACTACTGCTACTTCTGCTACTACTTTTGCTGCAACTACTACTATGATTACTACTGCTACTACTACTACTGCTGCTACTATTACCACTGATCCTACTATTACTACTACTACTCCTACTCCTACTACTACTACTACTACTGCTACTACTACTACTACTACTATTGCTACTACTACAACAACTACAACAACTACTACTACCACTACTACTTTGGCCTACTACTACTAGTTCTAATACTACTACTACTACTACTACTACTACTATTACTCCTACTGCTACTACAACAACAACAACAACTACTACTACTACTACTACTACTACTACTACTAATAATACTAGGCCTACTACAAGGCCTACTACTACTATTACTACTACTGCTACTACTGGTACTAATACTACTTCTACTGCTATTACTACTGCTACTGCTACTAGACCTACTGTATTATTACCACTTGTAAAACATATTGATGATAATTATAATCATAATAATAATAATTAGGTCAATTTAAATGTGTGTATTGTGACACCATGAATGTCTAATTATGTTTGTCCTAAATCATAACATTCGGTCTATATTCGTTGATAGCCTAGTCATACGCCTAAATGATCAGTATTGATCGATATCATCATTAATGTGCCTTTTACTGGTGTAAAATATTTTGAGGGTGTTACTATAATCGACATATAATATAAATAGCCTATATTATATTTATTTCAATCGGATACATGGCCAGTTTGAGATTAAGAATGCAATCACAGCAATATACGCAACGCAACTGATGCGCAATCAGTCCATTAGCCCACAACCAATTGTTGAATCAGAAGCGATATTTGAAGGTTCGATGTATGCTTCTTTATTTCTTTGGTTTGCACAATTCCCTTCAAAAACACGAACAACCTCAGTCCAGCCTGTCTGCATTAAGAAAATAAAAAAATAAAAAACAAAAACATGTGTTTTTGCATTAGGCTAATTAGAGGCGCAAGACCATGAAGTCCAGTCCATTCCGTGTTCAATTCAGTGCTAACGATACATCATTATCATCTGGCGGCCTTGTAAGGTGAAACCTGCCACGAACTCACTTATCATGTCCCTTCATGTTACTGCGGTGCTGATGAAATTCACATCAGACTTTCCCAGATTACGCCGAAAAGGCTAACCCGAGGTGGAACGAATTATTTCACTTGCATTAACTCACATCTCCGCAAAGTGTAGCCTGAGTGGTCGAAGACGCCAGCGCTTGTCGTCCTTTCCTGTTTTATTCTTGTCTGGTTAAGAGGTAAATTCCACACCGATGGGTCCGCTTCTCACCTTTCAGATAAGAACCGGAGACAGCGAAGTTCCAGGTCCAAAATATGAAAGTTGCTGTCTGCCTCCCGAAGGAAAAAGTCTCAGAGCTACTTAGATTTATTTTCTTCCCCGCTTATTGGATAAAAACTGAAGCCACATACGATTTTATAACCATCTAGCTAACAGTGCGATTAAAAATGGTGAAGCAGGCGCTGTCACTTCAGTAGATAATTCTCTTCTTGGATCGTCCTGAGCCTTCACAACTTTTTTTCCCAGACAGTCACTGAAAGAGTGGCGCATTTTTTTCTCTCACTCTTGAGTTTTGAGACAGAGCGCATGGGTGTGTGTCTGTGTGAGTGTGTGTTCCTCAGTGGGTGTCTTTATCTGCGCCGACGTGCATGTGTAGTTAAAGACAGTATAAACTTAGAAACGCTCAATTCACAACCACAATGAAACATAAAATAAACGAAATGTAACAGTATTGCATAAAACCTCATTAAAACTAATAGGTTACCCTTTGTATTTTCTTGTTTTTAGGCCTTCATTAATTAAGATAATATATCAAACATGGAATTAATTCACCGTGTATGTTTGCATAAGCAAATTGGCAATGACTACATATTTTTTGACTCTATAATTCCGGTATAAAATAGCCTATACTATTTATATCTCTCAGTAAGATTAGGGCATTGGAAGCCTATGTTCATTTTCATCACTGTTATTTCCAAGTCAATAATTTCTTTGCAGCCCACATAGGCTACAATACATTTTCTGGAAGAGAGTCTTATATATGTTGAAATTTACCAGAAACCAGTCGCTAAAGCTATATATTCATGAATTGATTACATTTACTAACCAGCATCACAACAATAAATCATAAAAGTAGACTAGAATTTAGTTGGCAGGTGCAAATATGAGAATTGTGAATGTTCATATCATGATAAAACAAATATCTGCCATTTGATACAGATTTACAGTGTCAGTGTAAAGTACCATGTCTTAAATGTTAATTGAAAACATTTATATAATGTATTGGCAGTTTAAAGTGAAACATTTTTGTGTGAGATTTTTGGTGTAACAGAGATAAACATTTATATAAATCTAGTTAGTAGGCCTACATTTTAATTGACACGTTTTTTGTTAGACTTATCGAATATTTTCTGCAGAAGCGAACAGCTGGCTGGGATGCAAATGCACTTTATAGATCCTTAAAATACAACTGATATTCCTTTCACATCTTAAATGAGCCATGCAGACCGGATGTACATTTCACGTGCCTAATCCTTCTTTCACATTTTTAGTCATACTCTCATTAAACAAGGAATTAATGCACACAACCACATGGGAATTTCGCGGCAAAGGGGCACTGAAGCAAAACATGCACACGACAGAGGACTTGTATATCTTATGTTTCCCCCCACATTGCCCCTTTAATTAAATGATGCGCGCAGAATACCATTACGCATACTATTTAAAACACCTTCCAAACATGTAGGCCTTATAGTCTTGTGGGTAAATTATGCATTCGACGTGCATGTCTCATGAACTATTGTAAAGATATGATTATACTGGTGCTATCATTTGCGTGTAAAACAATCGGATTAGATCTATGGACACAGGAAATCAATTACCCTTATTTATGAGAGTTGCATCCCTGATTTTCTCTGCGTCCGGTCATAGGCATAACGCATGTCTATAGCCTAGTTAAATAACAAGCACATTCGTAGGCTATTATGAATTAATACACGCGCAAGGTAGCCTGTAATGCAGATATAGGACTATATTTTCTGTTCTGCGACGCCTTATTTTAATATCAGGTCACAAAATGTTCTGAAGATGACCTATATACACCCATTATATTTGATCTCCGTGTGGGCCGCAGAATTCCTAAATCCCCCAACTCTGTTATCAAATATATCAACCTGGCATGCATCCCTTTGGTACATCACGCCCAACCCCGCCTGTCATATCAGAAGAGGGAAAGTCTGCGTCTTGAGAGTCACGTTGTTCTATAACCGCGCTTACCTTCATCTGGAGAATAAAAACGAGAGCCTGCCTTCTCTTTTTCACGAAGAAAGGTGCAAAAGAATGCATGAAGTTCAGTCAAGACTGCTTGCTGCTGGTGCTATGAAATCTTTTGCCTCGGGGGCAAACCGACGGCTTCTTTTCATTTCAAGCACTTATCGATTTGCTGTTGTCATCTTTGGCGACGCAGAAGGACACTTGAAAGAATTTCTGATGGGGCTGTGATGTGGGAAAGGAGGTGACCTGACCAAGTGCGCTCTCCTGATTCTTAACGAGCACATCATCTACTTGGCACACATTCAGCTGTCGACAGCAGTACAGTTAGACTTTTCAACTTTTTACTTGTGCATACTCTAAACTTTTAGACATGACCCTATCCCTTTCATGTTTATGGATGTATTTGTTATTCCACGATATGAATGTGTAGCCTAATGCAGCCACCATATAACCAAAGAGAAGGCAAATAATATGGGATTGACTATCAGTTGCTGAACTAATCAATCAACTCCATAGTCTAGTCATTGTGAATATGGTATAATAAACATTGCATTGCAAATGGAATTTGTAAAAACCTGTCACATGCATGTGAGTGTTTTCTTGGTTGGATTTTGATATAGCCTACATCCACCTTTTTCTTCCTAAATTATTTATGGTATGATGTATGTTACATTAGTAAATGCTTCATTGACTGTGTTGTGCCAGAGCAGGACAGTCCTCTCTCTCTCTCTCTCTCTCTCTCTCTCTCTCTCTCTCTCTCTCTCTCTCTCTCTCTCTCTCTCTCTCTCTATAGGCCTTGTTGCTGTGAGCCCAATAACTAGATTGTTATGTGCGGTGGGGGGTATAGGGGGTGAGTCATCACTGTGTATAGCACACATTTGTTATAGATCATTTATCACTGGTTCAATTATCACTCACCTGTACTACATCAGTGGAGGCTGCTGAGGGGAGGACGACTCATAATAATGTCTGTAATGGAGTCAATGGAGTGGTATCAACCCCATCAACGACATGGTTTCCATGTGTTTGATACCACTCCATTGACTCCATTCCAGCCACTATTATGATCCGTCCTCCCCTCCGCACCCTCCACTGATACTCATGCACCAAAATCAGAAGAGTTGAGATATTGAACTATTTGGCATTGTATCACACATCTCCCTCTATTCAGCTCCATAGTGTCATTAATATTAAGCCCCTGACACAGTGTGTTATAAGTCTATTTCGAGAACACTTTATTTCTTCTGACATGTAGGATAAATAGTTTGGCACATCCAATTATTTTTCGTATCCCAGTTTCTAGTCATTAATGTCGAATCCAGCGTAGACCTTGAGGAATCAATTAAAGTATAGTTAAATTAGACTAAAAATACCCCAAAGCAGAACGTTGTGCAAATGTTTCTCACCTCCACCAATCAAATCTCTACATCACTATTATCAATACATTCCATTCCAGGTTGACATGAACTTGTACATTTTTCATACCATCTCCCACCCCAAAACACTGGACTATGCATGATGACATCATATGGTCCACTATCAATCTGTCTTTCAGCATAAAATCTCTCTTTCAGTGGCAGGCTTTGGTAATGTGGACGTGAAGTCGATTTCTCAGGAGTCTGCCTGAGACACTGGTCTGCCTAATTTTCTGCATCAGCCTTCAAACCCACATGTGATTGTCGCCTAACGTAATGTCTGGCCGGCACTCTGTGGCCATGTAATAAAACTTGGAGTCAAATGATGTTTCCAAGGCCACAAATCTTGAAACAAATCAGATTATGTACTGCTAATATGTTAGAAAGTAATGGCTTGGAAATCAGCTTAATTTACCATCGCTACATTTGAGCAAGGAGGAAAGGGAGGGAGAAGAGAGAGAGAAATAGAAAGAGAGAGTAAGAGAGAGAAAGAGATAGAGGTAGGGAGAGAGAGAAACAGGGAGAGAGAAAGGAAAGATTAGAAATTCACTACTACAAACATCTTCAATGGAAAAAACATGTATTTCAACTGGCCCAGCATTATTCTAAGTCAAATTAATAAGAAGAAGCTGCCTGTAAATTAACACAATTAAAAGGGTGACTCCTGGATAGCTCTTGAGCTTGTTGAATGGCTTTCTGCCTGATCCTTATTATATCCAAGCTGTGTCTCAACACCCAGTGGGAAAGATGCAGCATGACAGTAGGCTAGGCTATTAGTACAGTCCAGCTAAACATGAGTCTGTGGTTTGAATTTAATAGAGCTGGCACATATAATGACTTACATGGTTGCTTGCACTCCCCCTTGCCTACCAACTAATGCAGTGTATATTTAAAAAGTACTCAGATGTTTGCCTTTACTATCTTCTTTGTAATTATCCGAGCCTTGAGTTCCCAAAGAAAACGCACCGCTGATGTCATGGTGGTTTTGGCCTTTGACTGCTCTAATATGAATCTCATACATTACAACGGCTTCCAATGAGAAAGGATTAGTTTGAATTAAACTTGGGCCCACGTTGACACGTGAACAAATATTCTGTTGTCATTTCTGGTCAGATTTAACAGGCATGTCTGTATTCTTATTGACTTAAGACATGACATTGCTATGGTCAGACGTGATTTAAAATGTTCCAGAGAACAACAAAGAATCCCCCTGGGAAGTCAACCCACGCTCATATAGAACACAATGCAACCTTTTTTTTTAATAAGAGTGCCAAGATCCCACAATCAGTCTTGCAAAAATATTGACGGACACATAGATAAGGGCACGTAGCATGCGGATCTTAATCACAGATGCAAGGGGACCAATAAATTGCTCAAGCAGTTCGCTGATCAATTCCACACAACAAACAAATCTATTGCGAACTGCCACTAACCTGCCGAAGGGGAAATTGGCCAAGAATGAAATTGGTGTAATAAAAAGACCATGATACTTCAATCTTGTCAATAACATGCAAAACAGATCGGCTACACGCTAACTCCCCTGACCATGTACCTCAGGTGTATCGCAGGTCGCAATCGGAATCAGCTTAGCCATAATTGGTCTACTGAGGCAGAGAGAGAGAATGACTGTAAGGGAAAGAGTGAGAGAGATAGAGATAGATGTTGATAGTAGGTAGAAGAGATGGAGAGGTAGATGTTTATATTAGAAGAGGAGAGGGGAAGAGATGGAGAGATAAAGGTGGTAGATAAAGATAGAAAGAATGAGGGATAAAGATCAAGAGGAAGAGGGAGAGCGATTGTGCTTAGGACCTGGGTCCGTTTGCATAAAACATCTTAAGTGTTTCCTATAATAATTTCCCCTTACCTAAGGAAATTTAAGGGTGCTGCATAGAGCCCCTCAAACATTTTCTTTAGGTAAGTGCATAATTTAAGGGGTTTTAGGATAGTTTGAATGCATACTGTAGATATGGTAAAGAGGTCAATCCATCTCAACCAAAACAATGGGGTTGCCATGGAAACACGTGGAGGAAAGGGCCATGGGGGAAAGATCTCGAGTCTTGTCATTGCCCCCCAGCAGAATTAGCCTACATGTAGGCTATTGTGTATGCGTATTTCACACTATGTTTAGGTAAACATCTGAGTATAATGCTTGTATGGATGTCAACCCCAACACATGTTCATGCCATTCTTAACAAACAACTGCATTACACGTAAACACAAATTTGATTACTGGCACCGATTTCTGTATGCTAGCTATGCTAACAAGTTTATACGAACGGGAGTAGGCATTTAGCAGTCACATCTTCTAAACTTGAAAACTAATAACTTCTACATGTCTGCATTCCATTGACTCCTTCACCACATCTATGTATGGCAGAAAGAGTCTCTGGTTATCATGTAGATTGACTGAACATCTTATCATACAGACAGCATTTTGGGGGATCGCAAAATAGAACTTCTGCATTCAAGACAGGAGAAACAAATAAATTCAAAAAATAATAAAACGCACTTTGTTTAGTGACTTCTTCTCAACTTGTTTCTATTACCTTCTAGCACGTCAAGATATCTTAAAGAGCAAGCTAAGGTTAGCTGTGTAGCCATGGGATTGTGCACCTTCCATTGTTTAGCTAAGTAGCTAGCTTTCTATACACCTAGCTAGCTGGTTGATGTTTTACGATAAAGGCCTGGTTGATGGAGTGCTGCAGTAATAGTTGTCCTTCTGGAAGGTTTTCCACAGAGGGAATCTGGAGCTCTGTCAGAGTGACCATCAGGTTCTTGGTCACCTCCCTGATCAAGGCCCTTCTCCCCTGATTGCTCTGTTTGGCCTGGCAGCCAGCTCTAGGAAGAGTCTTGGTGGTTCCAAACTTCTTCCATTTAAGAATGATAGAGGCCACTGTGTTTTGGGGGGCCTTCAATGCTGCAGACATTCCTTGGTACCCTTCCCCAGATCTGTGCCTCAACACAATCCTGTCTCTGAGCTCTTCAGACAATTCCTTCAATCTCAGAATGTTTTAAATTATGTTTAACTAGGCAAGTCAGTTAAGAACAAATTCTTATTTACAATGGACTACACTGGCCAAACCCAGACAACCCTGGGCAATTGTGCACCACCCTCTGGGACTCCTGGATTTGAACCAGGATGTCTGTAGTGACACCTCAAGCATGAGATGGAATGACTTAGACCACTGTGCCACTTGCGAACCCAGCTCATGGCTTGGTTTTTGCTCTGACATGCACTGTCAAATGTGGGACCTTATATAAATAGGTGTGTGTCTTTCCACATCATGTCCAATCAATTGAATTTACCACAGGTGGAGCTCAATTTTGAGTCTTATAACAAAGGGTCTGAATACTTATGTAAACAAGGTATTTCTGATTTTTATTTTTAATACATTTGCATACATAAAAAAAAAATCTGTTGTCACTTTGTCATTATGGGGTATTGTGTGTCGATTGATGACCAAAATGTTTAATTTAATACATTTTCGAATAAGTCTAACGTAACAAATTGTGGAAAAAGGGAAGTGGTCTGAATACTGCCTGAATGCACTGTAGCGAGGTATCTTAGGTCATGTGAAAGTGGCTCACTTTTTAGCCAGGTAAATTTCTATGTCAACGAATCCTTCAGAACTAACCTACTCAGAGGCTAACTCCACTTACCCTGAATGAAATGACTGAGCCACGAGTTGAGGAAAAATTAAATCAGTTTCCCTGCCTCTTACAAAGATTGTGTCATCATCCCCTTCATTTGAGGAAGATGACTGACTAAATAATTTATTAAACAAATGTTTATTTGTGTTATAAAACAATGATGTTAAAATATATCAAGGACCTCAGCCACCTGAGTCACGGCTTGTTCAACCCGCTACCATCTAGAAGGCGACAGTACAGGTAAATCAAAGTTGGGACAGAGAGACTGAAAAACAGCTTATATCTCCGGGCAGTGTTGTAGTAATCTAGACCGGTCACGGACCCCATGTTGAGTGTCTTGGTCTTGTCTCCGTGTCAGATACATTTGTACTCAGTCTCGGACAGTAAGGACTCCTAATATCTTCCCAAGACCAGCCGAGACCAGCGGAGTAAAAAACTCGAATTAGCTTCCATTCAGTCAGTGCATAAAACACCTTCGCCAGGCCAAATATTTATTGAAACCTTAATACAGTTTCTTAACAGCCTTTATGTCTACTATAGATATGTTTGCACAGTGGTGAATCTATAGGCCTTCAATGTGTGACAGGTTAGTACAGCGGCGAACCTATAGGCCTTCGGTGTGTGACAGGTTCATGATTCTGAAAGGACAGCAACCGTAATACCATTGTGTAGGAGAGAGCACTTTATGTAAAACACAAATGGCCAGTGGTGTAGTGGAGGCTATATGCAGGTATAAACCGTCTACACACATTTTTCAGTGGGCATTGCCTATACTCACTTCTTAATCCCTACTGATGCATATCAAAGTAGTGTAGTGGAGGTATACGACTTATTCATTATGTAGTACAATAAAGATATCATGCACAAAGCAGCCTACACAATTGCAAAGCATGTGAAATATATTCACATGCACGCCGCACACATAGCCTAGTTTCAGCGGAATATCATCTGCAGGCAGCAAGAGTGCGCAGATCTCGACTGGTTTTGGCATGGAGCAGCTCACAGAAGAATGTCATCGGCAGCCGGCTGGGTAGGAAAGACATTTCGACTTATGATATCTATCAGTAAATGCTAACTAAGGCAACAATGGGTATGCAAACCAGGTATTGAAAAAGTTTAGTCCAAAGTGTTGGTTAGTAAGCTATTTCTGATCCGCAATTGTCATCATGCACTGTTTGAACAGGTAAATGGATGGGCCTGGGTGGACTGAGGCACACCCACTGGGAAGCCATGCCCTGACAGGCACACCCAATCAGATTGATGTTCTATAAAAAAATGTAATTTTGAGAGTGAAAATCACCTTTGGCAGCGATGACAGCTGTCATTCTTTTGGGTAACTCTCTAAGAGCTTTGCACACCTAGATTGTACAGTATTTGCACATTAATGAAAACATTCTTCAAGCTTTGTCAAATTGGATGTTGATAATTGCTAGATAGACATTTTCAAGTGTTGCCATAGATATTCAAGCAGATTTAACTGTAACTAGGCCACTCAGGAATATTCAATGTTATCTAGGTAAGCAGCTCCAGTGTATATTTGGCCTTGTGTTCTAGGTTATTGTCCTGTTAAAATATGGATTTGTCTCCCAGTGTCTGTTGGAAAGCAATCTGTACCAGGTTGTCCTCTAGGTTTTAGCCTGTGCTTAGCTCTATTACGTTTCTTTTTATCCTAAAACACTCCCTAGTCCTTGCCGATGACCACCATGCTTGAAAATATGAAGAGTGGTACTCAGTGATTCTAAACATAAAGCTTTGTATTCAAGACATAACGTGCATTTCTTTGCTGCATTATTTGCTGTTTTACTTAAGTGCCTTATCGCAAACAGGATTCAAGTTTTGGAATATTTCTTATTCTGTACAGGCTTCCTTCTTTTCACTCTGTCAATTAGGTTAGTATTGTGGAGTAATTACAAGGTTGTTGACCAAGCCTCAGTTTTCTCCCATCACAGCCATTAAACTCTGTAACTGCTTCAAAGTCACCATTGGCCTCATTGTGAAATCCATCAGTTGTTTTCTACCTCTTCGGCAACTAAGTTAGGAAGGACACCTGTATCGTTGTAGTGATTGGGCATATTGATACACCATCTAAAGTGTATTTAATAACTACACCATGCTCAAAGTGATTTTCAATGTCTGTATTTTTTTATTTTACCCATCTACCAATAGGTGTCGAGGGACCTTACATAGTGTATGTGTGGGGTACAGAGAGGAGGTAGTCATTCAAAAATCATCTTAAATACTATTATTGCACACAGAGTGAGTCCTTACAACTTATTATGTGACTTGTTCTGCAAATTTTTACTCCTTAACTTATTTAGGCTTGCCATAAAAAAAGGGGTTGAATACTTATTGAATACTTATTCATTTTTTATGAATTATTTTTATTTTTTTTAATCCAATTTGACATTATGGGATATTGTGTGAAGGCCATTGACAACAAATCTCAATTTAATCCATATGAAATTCATGCTTTAACAGAACAAAATGTGGAAAAAGTCAAGGGGGGTGAGTACTTTCAGAAGGCACTGTGGTCATTGAAAACAGGACAATTTAACAATGTTTACATCATGTTTTACTCACTTCATATGTATTCTAGTTAAGGCTCATCCTATATAACTTCTACACCTTTTCTATCCATATACTGTCCATAATGTCTATATACACCATCATCTTCAGTACATACAGTATACACTATAGTATACACTGAGTGTACAAAACATTCCTTCCACCTTCCTAATATTGAGTTGCACCCCCTTTTGCCCTCAGAACATCCTCAATTTGCTGGGGACATGGACTCTACAAGGTGTCACAAGCATTCCACAGGGATGCTGGCCCATGTTGACTCCAATGCTTCCCTCAGTTGTGTCGAGTTGGTTTGATGTCCTTTGGGTAGTGGACCATTCTTGACACACGGGAAACTGTTGAGCGTGAAAAACCCAGCAACATTGCAGTTCTTGACACACTCAAACTGGTGCGCCTGGCACCTACTACCATACCCTGTTCAAAGGCACTTAATATTTTGTCTTGCTCATTCACCCTCTGAATGGTATACATACACAATCCATGTCTCAATTGTCTCAAAGCTTAAAGATCCTTCTTTAACCATCTCCTCCCCTTCATCTACACTGATTTAAGTAAATTTAACAGGTTACATCAATAAGGGATCATAGCTTTCACCTGAATTCACCTGGTCAGTCCATGTCATGGAAAGTGCAGGTAATCCTAGTGTTTTGTTCACTCAGTGTATATTTATAATCCAAATCAAATCAAATCAAGCCTTGTTTATTTATCAGACATGAAATGCAACACAATGTTGCATTTCAAAAAAAAAACTATGAAAATTAAAGCTGAAATATTTACTACACAAACGTAAGATAATAAACAAAAAATGACAAAAATGGTATGACTAAAAAGTATCTGAAGGAGAAGCAAAGCTAAAACTAAGTGTGCTAAGATCTTTTTTTTTTAGCTATGTCCACAGTTTCACCCCCCCCCCCCTCCAGGTTCTCTGGTAGGCTATTCCAGAGGCTGGAGGCATAATAACTAAAGGCTGCATCATTGCCACTTGGCCCTAGACTTTGGGATAGTTCAAATTCCAGTGCCAGAGGACCTGTATGTTTTGCAGTTGACCAATGGCTTTCTTGGGTAGACCAGACAGGAGAGCATTACAGTAGTCAAGCCTGCTTGAGGCCTCCCGGGTGGCGCAGTGGTCAAGGGCGCTGTACTGCAGCGCCAGCTGTGCCATCAGAGACTCTGTGGTCACGCCCAGGCTCTGTCTTAACCGGCCGCGACCGTGAGGTCCGTGGGGCGACGCACAATTGGCTTAGCGTCGTCTGGGTTAGGGAGGGCTTGGTTGGTAGGGATGTCCTTGTCTCATCACGCACCAGTGACTTCTGTGGCGGGACAGGCGCAGTGCGTGCTAACCAAGGTTGCCAGGTACACGGTGTTTCCTCCGGCACATTGGTGCGGCTGGCTTCCGGGTTGGATGTGCGCTGTGTTAAGAAGCAGTGCGGCTGTTTGGGTTGTGTATCGGAGGACGCATGACTTTCAACCTTTGTCTCGCCCTAGCCTGTACAGGAGTTGTAGCAATGAGACAAGATAGTAGCTACTGCAACAATTGGATACTATGAAAGAAGGGGTAAAAAAAAGAAAAAAAGAAGCCTGCTTGTAATAAAAGCATGGATGAGTCTCTCTGTATCAGTCTGAGAGAGAAATGGATGTACATTGTTCCTCAGGTTGCAAAAAGCTATTTTGGTCACATGATTAGAAATTTAGTTCACAATCTAAAATAACACCTAGGTTTTATTTACCTGCTCATTTATTTTTATTGTCCATGAATTAAAATGTGCAGCCAGATTCTCTCTCTGTGCTTTGGTTCAAACAATAGATTTTAATAATACGTTTTAATAATGTCTGTGCTTTGGCTCAAACAATATGTTTTAATAATAAGTTTTAATAATGTCTTGATTTAGCTGGAGGAAGTTATGAGCAATACAAGTATTTAAATCACTAATACAGTCCAATGATTTATCCGTGGAGCTAAAATCCTCTGGTGAAACAGAAATGTAAAGTTGTTCTTTCTGAAAACGTTGCCAAAGGGTAACATATATAAACTGCACGGGATCCAAAACCAAACCTTGTGGAACTCCACATGTTATATGTATTTTCTCTGAGTGATGTTTCTCCATGGTTGACAAAAAACTCTTGACCAGTTAAATAGGTCCTAAACCAATTTAGAACTGGACCGGAGAGGCCGGAGAGACCAACCCACCCCTCCAGTTTACCCAGAAGGGCATAATGGTCAAAAGTGTTGAATGCAGCACTTAAATCTTAAAGGACAGAGAGCTGTTTGGCATCTATGTTGGCTCTAAGATAATTGACCACTTTAACTAAGGCTGTGCTGTGGTGGGCACGAAAACCAGACTGGAATTTTTCAAAAATACAGTTGCCACTTAATTTTTTTTTTAGCTATTTGAAAAACAATTTCTCAAGAATTTTGCTTAAGAATGGAAGGTTGGAATTTGTCCACAAATTGCTAAGAGCTGAAGAATCTATCTTACCTTTCTTCAGAAGGGGTTTCACCATTACAGTTTTTAATGAAGTGTGGAAAGTGCCTGTGGACAGGGCATGATTGACAACTGCTTGAACTTCTTTAGATATGCATTTAAAAACTGTTTTGAAGAAGGTGGCACAAATCATCAAACTTATCATTAAGTCTTGCTTAACTGATACCCGGTCTACTGTTGGTTGTATTATCTCTGAAATACGCCACAAACTTATCACATTTATATATCGGGGAAAGTTCCCATACAGTTGAAGTCGGAAGTTTACATACACTTAGGTTAGAGATATTAAAACTCGTTTTTCAACCACTCCACGAATTTCTTATTAACAAACTATAGTTTTGGCAAGTTGGTTAGGACATCTACTTTGTGCATGACACAAGTACTTTTTCCAACAATTGTTGCTTGCCTATTTAAATAAAGGTAAAAAAATGAATCTGGACCTGGTGTTTTAGGTGGTCCACATTATTGTCCGAGCCCTGTGTTTTGGGCTTGTTATTATTTGTGCCACATTAAAGTGACCTTTTCCCAGTGGAACTATCTGCGCCTGATTCCATCCTCACCCACCTAGTCCAGGAGTGACAGAAGGTACCACGTTCATCTGTACAAACAATAATACACAAATATAAACACCATGGGACCATGCAGCCGCCATACCGCTCTGGAAGGAAATGCTTTCTGTCTCCTAGAGATCACGTACTTTGGTGCAAAAAGTGCAAATCAATCCCAGAACAACAGCAAAGGACCTTGTGAAGATGCTGGAGGACACAGGTACAAAAGTATCCATATCCACAGTAAAACAAGTCCTCTATCGACATAACCTGAAAGGCCGCACAGCAAGGAAGAAGCCACTGCTCCAAAACCGCCATAAAAAAGCCAGACTGCGGTTTACAACTGCACATGGGGACAAATATCGTACTTTTTGGAGAAATGTCCTCTGATCTGATGAAACAAAAATAGAACTGTTTGGCCATAATGACCATCGTTATGTTTGGGGGAAAATGGGGGAGGCTTGCAAGCCGAAGAACACCATCCCAACCATGAAGCACGCGGGTGGCAGCATCATGTTGTGGGGGTGCTTTGCTGCAGGAGGGACTGGTGCACTTCACAATATAGATGGCATCATGAGTGAGGAAAGTTATGTGGATATATTGAAGCATCATCTCAAGACATAAGTTAAAGCTTTGTCGCAAATGGGTCTACCAAATGGACAATGACCCCAAGCACACTTCCAAAGTTGTGGCAAAATGGCTTAAGGACAACAAAGTCAAGGCATTGGAGTGGCCATCACAAAGCCCTGACCTCAATCCTATAGAACATTTGTGGGCAGAACTGAAAAAGCGTGTGCGAGAAAGGAGGCCTACAAACCTGACTCAGTTACACCAGCTCTGTCAGGAGGAATGGGCCAAAATTCACCCAATTTATTGTGGGAAGCTTGTGGAAGGCTACCCAAAACGTTTGACCCAAGTTAAACAATTTAAAGACAATGCTACAAATACTAATTTAGTGTATGTAAACTTCTGACCCACTGGGAATGTGATGAAATACATAAAAGCTGAAATAAATCCCTCTCTCAACTACTATTCTGACATTTCACATTCTTAAAATAAAGCGGTGAACCTAACTGACCTAAGACAGGGAATTTTTACTAGGATTAAATGTTTGGAATTGTGAGAAACTGAGTTCAAATGTATTTGGCTAAGGTGTATGTACACTTCCGACTTCAACTGTAGGTTTGAGGTGGAGAAGACTTATCAGGCAATCATTGGTCGAGAAGAGCAGTCTTGAATTATTCTGATTAATAGCGATCAAGTCAGAAAAATTAGCCTGTCTGGCATTTCTAATTGCCTTGCCAAAATGTAAAAAAAAGGCAATGTGTCTGAATACTTTCCGAATGCACTGCATATGCCATTTAGCAGACACTTTTATCCAAAGCAACTTACAGTCATGCATGCATACATTTTACAAATTAAGTGAAATAGTTAAGGTTTGTCCATGATGTCCCTTAAGTGCTTCATTTAGTATAGATATTGTAAACAGCATTTGTGGAGGTGAATGTTGCTTTCATCTTCCCTGGTTTCAAAAGGAAAACATCCACCAGCTAGCTAGCACGGTAGCTAAACAATGGAAGGTGCACAATCCATGGCTACAGAGCTAGCTGGCTAGTTAGCTAGCTATTCTGTAAGCTAGCTTGACATGCTAGATAGCACTAGATACCAGTTGAGAAAAGGGAACCTGAAGAAACTTTTTTATTATTTTATGAAGCAATTTGTTTCTCCTGTCTTGATTGTAAAAGTTATCTTTTGGGATCTCACAAAATAAATGTGATCTCTTTGTTTAGTCAATGAATCAGGCTGTCTCCATGGTAATGAGATACTGTTTCTTTCATACATGCTTTGAAATTCCCTTAGGTAAACCCTTAAGAGAAAAACTTAAGATGTTTTATACATCCGGGCCCTGAAATCAGACTGTGTAGTACTGCATCATAAACATGAAGCTGTTGTCACTTTTGGTGATAGAACGCTGGTCCTGCTATCTAGACCTGAAACACATCTTATTTATCATTGTCAGTTTGTTCCAATTGAGGCAAAATTGGTCTCTGCTTCATGGTACTACTTCCCTGAATTGCTTTGTACACAGACTACTACAGTAGAACCACCAACCCTGCAATTACCAGACCCCCCATTGCCTCACACTGAAACATGCTATCCCTTGTGTTGACCAAGCATCTTCTTGCCGATGTTCTTCACTCTTACTCTCAGAGTTTATTTAAGCTATAAGGCCCGAGGAGATGTGGTATATGGCCAATATACCATGGCTAAGGACTGTTCAGTTTATAGTTAAGCAACAAGGCCTAAGGAGGTGTGGTATATGGCCAATATACCACGGCTAAGGGCTTCTACTTATGTACAACGTAACGCGGAGTGCCTGGGTACAGCCCTTATCCGTGGTATATTGGCCATATACCATAAACCCCTGAGGTGCCTTATTGCTATTATAAACTGGTTACCAACATAATTAGAGCAGTAAAAATAAATATTTTGTCATACCTGTGGTATACGGTCTGATATCCCACGGATGTCAGCCAATCAGCATTCAGGGCTCGAACCACCCAGTTTATAAATGTAGATACTAACTATGTCCTCCCATTTTCCTCAGAATTGTATTCCAATGACAGTCAATGCGATATAAATACAATGGTAAAACAGTTAATATTAACATGGGATGAACAACACATATCTACAGTAGGTAGCCATGTCAACCTCTCCTCAAGCCATTTAAAGAAACACTAATCCATGGGTGAGGAACCGTCGGGGAAAGGTGTGTTTGTTGTGTGTTAGCTAGCAAGGAGGCGCCTAATCCAGTCCCTGTGTGAAACTGTTGACATTTGTGCTTTTTCCCCCTTCATTATGTGACTGAGGCTGTTTTGCGTTGGATTAGCTACAAATCTCCCATGCAGCACATTCAGCATGCCACTAGTAGTTTAACTTCATTAATAATGGATGAATAGGTTGTAATCCTCAAGCAAGGGAGCAGGAGTGGCAAGACACGAGCAGAGAGGAGAGAGCGGTAGAGGGAGTCACAGTTTTCCCCCCAACACTTTCCTGAATTGTTGATTCACTGATAACATTCCCAATGATCGTTGTCCACTTGTAATATCCAATCTCCGATCAATAACATTGTTTGGGATTTAATTTGCCGGGAACTGGAAAGGGGAAAATAAAGAGCGAGAGACTCTGGAAGTCTCGGCGGTGCAGATCCCGGTGTCTTCCATTGATTGTGTTTACTCAAGCTTCTCATTGCTGACTATTACAGAGGACTGAGGCACACCCTGCCCTAACAGCAGGATAAGGGGATTAGCATTCAACGTGTTCACAGTCTCTCCACCGCCAGCATTGCTTTATATCAACATAATGGGATATACATGTGCCTTATAGCTGCCTATTGCCCTTAGGATGAGCATGATGAGTATGTAATGGGGAATCACCTCAGACTTCAGGATCTGCAATCACTTCATATGGTTTATTGAGACATGTTGTCATAGCTGGGTTGTTTGGATGCGGTTGGTTTGAGGTAAAAAGTCATTTGTTCTCCAACCATAGCCTTGTGGTGCTGGTGAACTGGCTGGCTGGTGGTCCATCTGCACTGGTTGCTTATTGAGGGCGTTGCTTTGTGTTGCGGCTGCTCATTTGGATGACCGTGGGGATCAAAGGGGAGAGGTCGGTAATCCTGAGGAGACTCTCCACAACCACCATCCTTAGTAACTATGTCACATTCGGCCCTAATGGAATAATTGTAGTCAAAGAGGGGAGATAAAGAGAGAAAAAGAAGAACGGAGGCTTTGATGTTTTCCTAAACCTTTTCCCGGAGGAATGGCCATCTGAAGAGTTAGAGACACTGCTGTTATGGTGTCTGATGTGCTTCTTCTTCGCTCCAGTCTTCTTCTTCTCTGTCTTCTTTCTTTATTTTATTCCTTCTTTCAAGATTGCTCTTCTTTTTGTTCAAGATTCAATCCCTTGAATGTGATTGGATTTGTATCATAATATTGTTCAACTACTGTATCACATTGTACATTAATTGTATATTAACTAATTAATTACTGTCTATTGATGTCTATTCCATACCTATATGTTATTTCTTTATTTCTTTCCGTCTTTCTTTTTTTTCTTCTTTCTTTCTCTTAGTAACTAAGATGAACTGTATGACAATATACCATGGGAATCCCACACAGTATCCATTAGACACCTCAGATTCCTGTCATATATAGAGTGGAATGAGGAGTAGATTAACGTTCTTTCCCTCTATCAAATAGGTATGGACTACTTTTTAAAAGGGACAAGGGTTAAGCACCCAATGGCATAAATCTGACAGGGCAAGCTTTAACAAAGTGAATACTGTACGCTTGACAGGGGCTCCAGTACGCCTTTGATGTTTATAAACAGCTTGAGGATTGTCAATGTCTACAATTACAAGAGCAGCAAAGTATTACCGTAGCAGATTTGGAGGGTAAACCAGCGGAATTCAAAAGTGTCAAGTGTAAAATGTCACGATACATGTATGAACTATTATTGTTTATAATTTCCATGCAAATGTTTTTCATTGAAACATTACCTTTACATATAACTTGCACAGGAGGTCTTGCTAATTGGCTGTGGGGAACACGTTGAGAAATGAAAGGTAGGTTGGGCCTAGTCCTGGCAGCTTTCAAGCTTCTATAAATGCAAGAGAGGTCAGTTTTCCTTGGCACATCAACAGACTTCTCACAAAAGACACAAACTTGCCACTGGAATGCATCTCGTTTTGAACATGTTCCTGTCTAACCACATATCAGTAATCCTGTTTGCTCATGTCATTCTAAATGGAGCTTGATTGCACAACTTGCCCCTCACTGATGACTCGCAATAAAAATAACACCACCTCACCTTTCAAAACAAGCCAGCTGATCCAGTGTTTGCTCATGTTCAAAAATGAAAATGACAGAAGATATGGAATTTTGGCTTTGAATGAATCTATATTTAACAAAGAATATTGAAATTGTGACCTTGCAACAATGCTCCTATTAGGAAACAGCTCATGAGCTTCCAATACATTTTAAGTGGTATCTAACAGCGATCCATTACAATTTACCATCTACTGTCCTTAATAACATTTTTATATAAGTGAAAATTAAACACAGTGAGTGCCAAGTTGGTTATACAAAACTTCACACTAGGCATTCCTGCAAAAAGTCCTTCTCCAAGTTATCAAACCAGATCAGGGAGTGGAAACAACCTACTGCCCATTTCTGTGCCGTGGGTTAACATCCAATGTTATGCACACCCATTGCTGTGCCCTGGGTTAACATCCAATGTTATGCACACCCATTGCTGTGCCTTGGGTTAACATCCAATGTTATGCACACCCATTGCTGTTCCTTGGGTTAACATCCAATGTTATGCACACCCATTGCTGTGCCCTGGGTTAACATCTAATGTTATGCACACCCATTGCTGTGCCCTGGGTTAACATCCAATGTTATGCACACCCATTGCTGTTCCTTGGGTTAACATCCAATGTTATGCACACCCATTGCTGTGCCCTGGGTTAACATCTAATGTTATGCACACCCATTGCTGTGCCTTGCATGTATTTGCATTCAATGTTGTGCAATGCATTGTTACAGTTTGGATGTGTTATTACATTTAGGCATGGGACTATGAAATGACATAGTAAATACCAACTGGACAGCTTTGATATGTGAGGTGCCACATTGTGACAAATAAATGTGTAATAGGGTAAGCTTAGGCGTTATCATTATTTACTTTATGGCAGATGTCTATCTCATAAATACTGCTTAAAATAAAGTATTTCAGAGGACACCGTTAGACTGACACCTCGGTGTGCCCCCCCCCACCACCACCCCATTAGCTTGTTCCAGCCTTGGTGTCTCTGTGAACACCATTTTGTCTTCCTGTTAGGACTGTAAAAGCCTGAAGGAAAGGGTGGTGTCTGTAAAGATGGCCTCCATAGATGTTTTCCTGTCTATATACTTGCTATTGAAATATCATAGGGGTTTACACAGCTAGAACATTGGCCACTTGATTCTTTGCTAACCCTTGATGACTGTCACCTTCATCATCTCCATTCAAGGTCGGTTACGTACGCAAAAACACACCGACAAGTTATGCTACGGGATTCCCACAACAAACACCAATGCAACTTTGAATCAGACTGACACGTGTTATAGACTAATTATTATAAGATAGAGTGTGTCACTAATAGATTATTACATTACACAGTGACAAGGTTTAGTGTCATGTGGAGGGGACTGCATTTACATAGTCTCGTCTCTCCGTGTTTCTCACCCTTGGCTTCCTTCCTGGTAATGCTTCAACACGTCAATAAATCATGAAATGGTGTCCCACAGTTTCCTCGAAAATAAGCCACACCAAAGCAATAACTTTGTAACGAATGGGGACATTTCTGTGGCTACGGTCTCTATATGATGCGACTGCTAATACAGAGAAGGCTGAGTACTAAGTTACATCTGGCCCCCCTGGTTGGAGGGAAAGCTAGCCCATTGACTTGAGCTAAGCTGCGGCTTGATGTCTTGCTGCTCTCCGTGTCTACAAGTCTATGTGTCCTATTCGATGTCAGCCAAGGCCATTTGAACTCTGTGCACATTCCACCCATCTAGCGTTACAATTAATTGCAGGGCTGTCACAAACGATGTTTAGCTAACAGGAAAGACATTGGGCCTTGACACAAAGTCCCAGATTGCTGATATATGTCATTATAAGTGTTAAATCTGGTTCCAGGTTGTTTCACTCCCCCGCCACAATGTACTGTACAGTATGTTTCATAAGGGACACAACAACAGAGTCATGTCTGAAGACATCGGGGTTGTGTGATTCCACGTTACACTCTGAAGTTCCTTCAACCTTCAAATGGGTACACATATAGTTGCCAAATGACTCATCAATAAAAATATAATGATAATTATTATCATTTGTAATATCAAATCTTATACCTTGGAATCAGACACCTGGGAATATAATCCAAAGAGCAGGGTGATTTGTGAGGAGAGAGAAGGAAGGAAGGGAGGGAGGGATTGAGGGAGGGAAGGAAGGAAGGAAAGAATTTAGGGAGGGAGGGAATTGTTAATAACTGAAGAGGTGTTTACTGAGTTGAGAAAAAAGCCGTAGAGCAAAAAGTGGTGGCTGGAGCCTTTTTTCTATAATTGATAATAGCTGCTTTGATAGATCATTTAAATGAGATCATCTCTTCTCCCTATGCATATTACTTTTTATTTTTATTTTGCATGTCTGAGAGGGCAGACGTTTCTGGCTTGACAACTTTTGGCCCGTTGAGTAACTCCTTTATGCATTCTCACCCGTCTAAGTGCAATTAATAGGAAACATGACACAAAATACATTTGATTATCGTAATTATCATTCCTCTTTCACCCCAGCTGACAAACTTACCCTGATTTAGATGACCATCCTACCCATGCTAGATTACGGAGATGTAATTTATAGATCGGCGGGTAAGGGTGCTCTTGAGCTCCTAGATGTTCTTTACCATTCGGCCATCAGATTTGCCACCAATGCTCCTTATAGGACACATCAGTGCACTCTATACTCCTCTGTAAACTGGTCATCTCTGTACACCCGTCGCAAGACCAACTGGATGATGCTTATTTATAAAACCCTCTTAGGCCTCACTCCCTCCTATCTGAGATATCTACTGCAGCCCTCATCATCCACATACAGCACCCTTTCTGCCAGTCACGATCTGTCAAACATCCCCAAAGCACACACATCCCTGGGTCGCTCGTCTTTTCAGTTCGCTGCAGCTGACGACTGGAACGAGCTGCAAAATACACTCAAACTGGACTGTTTTATCTTCATGGACAGTTTTATCTTCGTTCAATGACTCAATCATGGACACTCTTACAGACAGTTGTGGCTGCTTTGCGTGCTGTATTGTTGTCTCTACCTTTTTGCCCTTTGTGCTGTTGTCTGTCCCCAATAATGGTTGTAATATATCCCATTTAGCAGACGCTTTTGTCCAAAGCAACTTACAAGTCGGCTGGGGCCACTACTTTTACATATGGGTGGCCCCAGCGGGAATCGAACCCACGACGCTTGGCGTTGCAAGCGCCATGCTCTACCGACTGAGCCACACAGGCTCAGTCGGTAGATGTTTTGTGCTGCTACCATGTTGTGCTGCTGCACTTTCATATTGCTACCATGTTGTTGTCATGTTGTGAATCATTGTAAATAAGAATTTGTTCTTAATAATTGACGTGCCTAGTTAAATAAAGGTTAAATAAAATAAATACAACATATTATTACGCCACATTGCCATTTTGACAAGTCTCAACGGCAGACAAACCTTTTTGAAAGCACCTTGTATTTGACAAGAGTTATCTGAAGTTCAGGGTGAGGAATATATGAAAGTCTCTCCACTGATGTTGTGGGCCAGAATGCGGAAAGGTTTTATTTCTGAGAAATAGGGCTCAAGTGGTTTCCTTTAGGAAAATCTATCTGAAAGCCAGACAATGCATAGACAAACTGACTCAAGGGACTGCCTTAAATGAACCTAAAGTATTCATGAATCATGACTAATGAAGGACTTGAAATTACCTAGTGATGCTCACTATCCTCTTCTACCATCAAGAGTGAGGTGCTTTTCTCATCCATGTGAGGATGGAGTTATATGGAGAAGGCTTCTACTGAAGTGTAATGGTTTACAGTAAAGTACCTTTCATAAGGGGTTTATACATGTTTTGTAAGTAGCTCATATTAGGTTCATTATTAATCCTGTAGTTATGTTTATGAGTTATACCTGTTTATAAACTAATAATTAATAGCCTGTAAAGCCTTTTTAACCTGGGGTGCCTTAATATAAAGTGTTACCATGTTGGGCTATACAACAATAAAATGCACATAAAATGCACAATAACATGTGGTTATTCCTTACCAAAGGTGCACTTCGCAACACCTTCACATTGTTGCACAAGATTTACTGGGGCGGCAGGGTAGCCTAGTGGTTAGAGCGTTGGACTAGTAACCGGAAGGTTGTGAGTTCAAACCCCCGAGCTGAGAAGGTACAAATCTGTCGTTCTGCCCCTGAACAGGCAGTTAACCCACTGTTCCCAGGCCATCATTGAAAATAAGAATGTGTTCTTAACTGACTTGCCTGGTTAAATAAAGGTAAAATAAAAAAAATAAAAAAAACTGTCATGGGAACACAAGTGATGTTGGATGCTAATATATGCACAGTGTAGATGCAACTGCCATTTGTTGATAATGTGTCAGGTTGACTTGTTCTGATAGATCTGCCAGCTGAAAAGTCAAAATTGGCAATATTGTAAAAATGTATGAAAACAAAAAGATTATTTTTGGTCTAAATTTAAAGTTACGGTTAGGCATTAGGGTTACAGGTAAGGTTAAGGTTAGGTTTAAAATCAGATTTTATGACTTTGTGGCTGTGGTCAGTATGGGTGAGCCACTCTGCAGAGCTGCCTCCAGTGCAAGATTAATGACAATAAATGCCAATCTACGATAATGTGCCCCTAGAATCACTTGCATTAGTGCACGCTGTGGTCTGACCACATTTGTTGAATAAAGGGGGCTATGTGATGCTTGACTGTGATGAATTTCAATGACGTTAGGCTTAGCACTGGAGCAAGGTATAAGCTAGAGGTTAATTTGACGACGCTGCTAATAAAGTTGACTAAATCTAACAAAAGTCTGCATGATGTCCAAGCGTGATTATTAAGCTTGCAGGTGTGCATTTTGGTGGCCGTGTCCAAATACCTGTACTTGCATTCTAAATAGGCATTTGGGTATGTATAAAGTTTATAGTATTAGATTAGATTGTCCTCCCAGGAGGAAATTCATTTCCACATGCTCGTACATAACATTTAGTCATAATAGTCATAACATTATAAATACAGTCATGTAGTCATAACATTTACGAAACCAAACCAAACTCCTGACAGCAAAGGCACCGGTACCTGTGGCCAGGGGGGAGTCTTTCAAGACAGTGGTGGAGTGGGTGGTCCAGGTCAGAGGCAGTGGTGGAGTAGGTGGTCCAGGTCAGAGGCAGTGGTGGAGTGGGTGGTCCAGGTCAGAGGCAGTGGTGGAGTGGGTGGTCCAGGTCAGAGGCAGTGGTGGAGTGGGTGGTCCAGGTCAGAGGCAGTGGTGGAGTGGGTGGTCCAGGTCAGAGGCAGTGGTGGAGTGGGTGGTCCAGGTCAGAGGCAGTGGTGGAGTGGGTGGTCCAGGTCAGAGGCAGTGGTGGAGTGGGTGGTCCAGGTCAGAGGCAGTGGTGGAGTGGGTGGTCCAGGTCCGAGGCAGTGGTGGAGTGGGTGGTCCAGGTCAGAGGCAGTGGTGGAGTGGGTGGTCCAGGTCAGAGGCAGTGGTGGAGTGGGTGGTCCAGGTCAGAGGCAGGGGTGGAGTGGGTGGTCCAGGTCAGAGGCAGTGGTGGAGTGGGTGGTCCAGGTCAGAGGCAGTGGTGGAGTGGGTGGTCCAGGTCAGAGGCAGTGGTGGAGTGGAGTGGGTGGTCCAGGTCAGAGGCAGTGGTGGAGTGGGTGGTCCAGGTCAGAGGCAGTGGTGGAGTGGGTGGTCCAGGTCCGAGGCAGTGGTGGAGTGGAGTGGGTGGTCCAGGTCAGAGGCAGTGGTGGAGTGGGTGGTCCAGGTCCGAGGCAGTGGTGGAGTGGGTGGTCCAGGTCAGAGGCAGTGGTGGAGTGGGTGGTCCAGGTCAGAGGCAGTGGTGGAAAAAGTACTCAATTGTCATACTTGAGTAAAAGTAAAGATACCTTAATAGAAAATGACTCAAGTAAAAGTGAAAGTCACCCAGTAAAATACTACTTGAGCAAAAGTCTAAAAGTAAATGGAATTGCTAAAATATGCTTCAGTATCAAAAGTATGAACCATTTAAAATGAGTTATATTAAGTAATCCAGACGGAGCAATTGTCTTTTTAAAATTTTTGTTGACGAATAGCCAGGGGCACAGTCCAACGCTCCAATTTACAAATGAAGCATTTGTGTTTAGTGAATCCGCCAGATCAGAGGCAGGGGATGCCAATGATGTTCTCTTGATAAGTGTATGAATTGGACCATTTTCCTGTCAAAATGTAACGAGTACTTTTGGGTGACAGGGAAAATGTATGGAGTAAAAAAATACATAATTTTCTGTAGGAATGTAGTGAAGTAAAATTAGGCAAAAATGTAATTAGTAAAGTAAAGTACAGATTCCCCCCCAAAAACAACTTAATGTCACGAACATCGTCAGGGAAATGACCGGACCAAGGTGCAGAGTGGTGAGCGTACATGTTCCTTTAATGTTATAAATGTCGCCAACAAGACACAACCAAAACGACCATGAAGCTTACTAGGGCTATACAGGCCACTAGCAAAGACAACTACCCACAACTAAGGTGGTAGAACAGGCTGCCGAAGTATGATTCCCAATCAGAGACAATGATAGACAGCTGTCCCTGATTGAGAACCATACCTGGCCAAAACATAGAAACAGAAAACATAGAAATAAAGAAACTAGAATGACCACCCTAGTCACACCCTGGCCTAACCAAAATAGAGAATAAAATCCTCTCTATGGCCAGGGTGTGACACTTAAGTAGTGCTTTAAAGTATTTTTGCTTAAGTACTTTACACCACTGGTCAGAGGCCCTGTGAAATTTAGAAATTTGTGCATGTTTTAAATGCCAGGATGTTAACTAGTTTTGGTTAGTATAATCTGGTAGAATTCACTGCATGTTATGCAGAATGAGAATTGTCCTATCAGACCCACGTGTGTTTGACAACAACTGTTAATCACAGCAATGGCCCACTGATGACTCCTTCTCAGTATGGGGGAGCCAAGTATGTTGATATTTGTTCCTTACTGCAGACATTTTTACTAAACAGTACGCTCTAAATAGTATAATTAGTAAACAGTATTTTGTTTTTGTAGGTAGTAGGCAAGATAGATTTAGGACACGGCCAATGTGTGCCTAAGATACATTATCACACCTTTGGGGGGGGGGGACCATTGTTGCAGATGACCCTAATACAGTGAAAAATGAGTACTGGTCATGGAATAGAGTGAAGCATCTCTATTAACAGTTATTGTGGCCTGCTCTGTAGCCATTCAAACTCCATGTGTGAGGTGGGTTCCATAGTGTGCTCACAGAAGGGTGCTATAGGGGCACGACCATGATCCCAGCAGAAAGAAGTGACTATCCTCTAGTGAGTTCAAGGCCCTGCAGAGCACCCCAGTCTTAACCTCCTTTATGGTGCTTATGGGTACAACACCGGGCCTCAAGTTCAAATACCGCCAGTTCACTCAACTTCAAGAGTCTTTAGGGGAAGGAAATCCATCTACTTCTATATGACTCCATGACGGTACCGTGACAATTTAGAGCCGAGACAGTTTATAGTTACACTCAGTTACCATCACTTACTCTATTTAAACAAAACCAAAAACAAGGAGGACTATTTCTAACATTAAAGACAAAGGGAGGAACAAGCTAGATTAAGATGCTCTCTGAACAATTTCCCAGGAAACCAAATAGAAAATGGCAGCCGTATCTCCTGACACCCAATTAAGTTTTCATCCAATTACAGCAGCACACAACACACACACACACAACACACAGATCCCCCAAATTTTTCAACCCAAGGATCTAAAGAAAATTACATCTGGAAATCTGAGCAGGCACATCGTTCAACAAGACAAACTGAATGGGGGTCATAAGTACAGTTCCCCCTGTGTTGATGTGGGGGAATGTAGAAACATTGCAGGAACACTGCAGTGCAGCAGCAAGCAGGCAGGAGTTGGCACCGAAGGTGGAACCCACCGCCCAACGCTTCAGAAGGTCACAAGTGGGCATTTTTTCCCCCTCGACTCTCGACATGGTGTGAATGGAGTGGAGCACTCTGGGTCGCCTGTCAGCTCTGCAGCCCAGGGCCAACAGCTTCCTGCTGACCCACTCCGTCACGGCTCCAGAGCTCCAGAGGCTGCAGCCATGCAACTCACAGTGGGGCAGAACAGTGTACAGAAGTGGAGATGGCTGAGGCTTGCACCTGTTCACCTCAGCCAAACATCAAACCCTTCGTTGTCCTCCCTCCCATTGTCCCTTCCTCCATTGCTCACACCCAAGTTTCCTCAAAGTGTTCTACATATCAATGTTCTGAAACACCATTGAAATAGATCAGGGGTAGGCAACCCTGTTCCTGGAGTGCCACAGGTACAGCAGGATTTTATTCCAACTAGGCGCAACACCTGACCAACTGAGCTAATTGATCAGGGATTGCCTAAATTCAACACAGCTGGTCTTCTAGGTCGTTTAAATAAAAAATATGAAGCTGCCTACCCCTGAAATAGATGGCGACAGACTGGGATGTACCTGTTTAGATCTGTGATTGGAGTAATGGAAGCATATCCCTGAATCATAAGGCTCCCTACTTTGAATGGCGTATTCCAATGCCATTTGGAATCCTCACCCAGTTACATGACAGTGTGATCGCATCACTTAATGAGTAAAGTGCCATCTTCCTGCTCGGTTTGGGTAAACAATTCATTCCGCCCAAGTAGGGACATGATGGAGTGGAGCCATATCTTCCGTATTGGTTAGCACAAGGCACAATTATGATGTGCTTTGCAAAATCACCTTATTAAGTTCCCCCATTTTTCTGTATTTTGGATGTTTCAGGGATTACCAGGTCATATTCTAAGGAGTGTCGCTCTAATTCTAGTTGAGCCTACGAGAGCTAAATCTGAATGTGCACTTGGGATGAATATGCATCATGTAAAGTATAGGCAGCACATATCATCTCACGCCATATAACCATGGAGACCCAAGCGTTAATCTGAGCAACAAACAGCGACTGTTGAAAGGGGGCACGGTTAGGAATTAATGGTTAAGCCTCTTTCCTGGCAATTGCAAATGGAAATAACATCAGAAAATCCACACCAATTTATTATTTATTGTGTCCCTATGCAGATGCCTCGCTACCAGGTGACGAAAGCCGAAGGAGATGGAGGAGATGTGAGTATATCACCTGGGACTTTGATATATCACTATCGAGACCAGTGAACTGGAAAAGACAGGATTTAATATGGTATCTGCTCCTCCTAAGTCCCTACTAATTCAATAACATTATGCTTATGATTTATTAGGCATCATCCGATTTAGCATAAACACATTTGCATGGTAAAATTCCAAGCTGTGGCACATAAACTCCCAGGTGAATGAAGCTCCAGAGTTTCAAAATGGTTTGCTTGTGCTCGGAATGTGTAGACCAGACCTGGCGTCAAATTACATTTTCAATCTTGGGCTTGATTGGACTTGCCTGGCACAGTGGAATCAATGGAATAGCCCTGATAGTCAACGCCCATTGTCCTGGCACTCCAGGAAGGCTCAAGCAAAGGCTGACAGTATATGAACAATTTATCTGTAACATGTATGAACATAAACAATGAAACGGCCTATAATACGCCCACATATTAATTGAATGACTGAACCAACTTTTCAGTGCCTTTGTTATGGCCTGTGTAGTCTCTAAGATTGCAGTAGTCTCCCTACATGAGTAGCTCCAATGTTGAGTTTATTTTGAGTGTCATCCGTATCCTTCTAGTTCGGGGGATGATGATGTCTGTTGGATGAGTGCTGGGGTCTGCCGTTGTACCACTCCCACTCGCCCCCTGTACCATTACTAACCTCGTTATCAAGGAATGTGTTTAAGTTCCTACCCATTTCCTTTAGTTCTCCCACTCTGCTATCACTTGCTGGCAGGGCACGGAGTGCTAGCTATCTCTTTAGAAAGTGTTCAGGGGGAAATTAATAAATGAATCAAATGGAAATGGATTCCTCTAATCTTTTTTAATGTGTACTCTTGTCCCTCCTCTTATAGTTGTCAAGTTGTAAAAGGTACACGGAATGAGTTTCAGAGAGGCACATTTAATGGCCAGACCATCTTCTCTCCTGGAATCCATTAAGAAGTATATTAACCCCCCGAATGTTGGTCTGAGATCCTTGTGAATTTGAAACTCCAGAAGTGAGTGATTGTTTCATTGTAAATGGGGCATGAAAGTTCTTCTTTAACTTTAGTTTTTGGTCTTGTCATGCTTGATTACAATTCTCCAGAGACACTTTTCCTTCGTTGTAGGTTGCTCCTTGTGACTTGCAGCACCCTATGTTCTATTAAGGCAGTCAAACAAAACATACGCTACATGACCAAATGTTTGTGGACACCTGCTTGTCGAACATCTCATTCCAAAATCATAGGCATTCATGGAGTTGGTCCCCCCTTTGCTGCTATAACAGCCTTCACTCTTATGGAAAAGGCTTTTCACTAGGAACATTGCTGAGGGGACTTGTTTCCATTCAGCCACAAGAGCATTAGTGAGGTCGGGCACTGATGTTGGGCGATTAGTCCTATTTCACAGTCGGTGTTCCAATTCTTCCCAAAGGTGTTTGATGGTGTTGAGGTCAGGGCTCTGTGCAAGCCAGTCAAGTTCTTCCACGCCGATCTCGGCAAACCATGTCTCTATGGACCTCGCTTTGTGCACAGGGGCATTGTCATGCTGAAGCAGGAAAGAGCCTTCCCCAAAGTTGGACAGCACAGAATTGTCTAGAATGTCATTGTATGTTGTAGTGTTAAGATTTCCCTTCACTGGATTTCCCTTCACAATAACAGCACTTACAGTTGACTGCGGCAGCTCTAACAGGGCAGAATTTTGACAAAATTACTTGTTGGAAAGGTGGCATCCTATGACAGTGCCACATTGAAAGTCACTGGGCTCTTCAGTACGGGCCAATCTACTGCCAATGTTTGTCTATGGCGATTACATGGCTGTGTGCTCAATTTAATACACCTGTCAGCAAATGGGTGTGGCTGAAATAGGCGAATCTACTCATTTGAAGGGGTGTCCACATACATTTGGCCATGTAGTGTATCACAATCACCAGGACAAATATAATCCGATCACTTCCAATTGTATCCTGGTTGATGTGTCAATTTCTATTGGTTGCTAGTCACAAAAAAAGAGGTCTAGTCTTTCCTTGAACAGTCACAGGAGGCTCCGTGTCAACATGGGATGTGTGTTGTGACAGGGGGATGGCTGTGTGCACAAACACAGGGCTAGTTTTTCTGGGGAGGTAACTAAAGCTGGCGTGGTGTTGACACCTCCAGCTGTCTCCAGGGTGGAATAAAGATCTGACACCAGCAACAGTATAGAGCTACAGACACCAGCTGGGCCTGGAGCCAGAAGAACAAGGAACTGTCTGTCTTCTCTCTCGTTATTCTCTCCTCTCTCCCTTCCTCCCTCCTCTTCTTTCTTTCTCTTTGGTTCTTCTCTCTTATCCCCTGCTCCTGTCTCACCTACCCTATCCCCTGTACCTGTCTCACCTCCCGTATCCCCTGCTCCTGTCTGACCTACCCTATCCCCTGTTCCTGTATCACCTACCCTATCCCCTTTACCTGTCCCACCTCCTGTATCCCCTGTTCCTGTCTCACCTACCCTATCCCCTTTACCTGTCTCACATCCTGTATCCCTTGCTCCTGTATCACCTACCCTATCCCCTGTACCTATCTCACCTCCCGTATCCCTTGCTCCTGTATCACCTACCCTATCCCCCGTTCCTATATCACCTACCCTATCCCCTGTTCCTGTATCACCTACCCTATCCCCCGTTCCTATATCACCTACCCTATCCCCTGCTCCTGTATCACCTACCCTATCCCCTGTTCCTGTATCACCTACCCTATCCCCTGTTCCTGTATCACCTACCCTATCCCCTGCTCCTGTATCACCTACCCTATCCCCTGTTCCTGTATCACCTACCCTATCCCCTTTACCTGTCCCACCTCCTGTATCCCCTGTTCCTGTATCACCTACCCTATCCCCTGCTCCTGTATCACCTACCCTATCCCCTTTACCTGTCCCACCTCCTGTATCCACTGTTCCTGTATCACCTACCCTATCCCCTGCTCCTATATCACCTACCCTATCCCCTGTTCCTGTATCACCTACCCTATCCCCTTTACCTGTCCCACCTCCTGTATCCCCTGTTCCTGTATCACCTACCCTATCCCCTGTTCCTGTATCACCTACCCTATCCCCTTTACCTGTCCCACCTCCTGTATCCCCTGTTCCTGTATCACCTACCCTATCCCCTGCTCCTGTATCACCTACCCTATCCCCTGTTCCTGTATCACCTACCCTATCCCCTTTACCTGTCCCACCTCCTGTATCCCCTGTTCCTGTATCACCTACCCTATCCCCTGCTCCTGTATCACCTACCCTATCCCCTGTTCCTGTATCACCTACCCTATCCCCTGTTCCTGTATCACCTACCCTATCCCCTGCTCCTGTATCACCTACCCTATCCCCTTTACCTGTCCCACCTCCTGTATCACCTACCCTATCCCCTTTACCTGTCCCACCTCCTGTATCCCCTGTTCCTGTATCACCTACCCTATCCCCTGCTCCTGTATCACCTACCCTATCCCCTTTACCTGTCCCACCTCCTGTATCACCTACCCTATCCCCTTTACCTGTCCCACCTCCTGTATCCCCTGCTCCTGTATCACCTACCCTATCCCCTGTTCCTGTATCACCTACCCTATCCCCTGTTCCTGTATCACCTACCCTATCCCCTTTACCTGTCCCACCTCCTGTATCCCCTGTTCCTGTATCACCTACCCTATCCCCTTTACCTGTCCCACCTCCTGTATCCCTTGCTCCTGTATCACCTACCCTATCCCCTTTACCTGTCCCACCTCCTGTATCCCCTGCTCCTGTATCACCTACCCTATCCCCTGTTCCTGTATCACCTACCCTATCCCCTTTACCTGTCCCACCTCCTGTATCCCCTGTTCCTGTATCACCTACCCTATTCCCTGCTCCTGTATCACCTACCCTATCCCCTGTTCCTGTATCACCTACCCTATCCCCTTTACCTGTCCCACCTCCTGTATCCCCTGTTCCTGTATCACCTACCCTATCCCCTGCTCCTGTATCACCTACCCTATCCCCTGTTCCTGTATCACATACCCTATCCCCTTTACCTGTCCCACCTCCTGTATCCCCTGTTCCTGTATCACCTACCCTATCCCCTGCTCCTGTATCACCTACCCTATCCCCTGTTCCTGTATCACCTACCCTATCCCCTGTTCCTGTATCACCTACCCTATCCCCTGCTCCTGTATCACCTCCTGTATCCCCTGCTCCTGTATCACCTACCCTGTCCCCTGTTGCTGTCTCACCTACCCTATCCCCTTTAGACTGTCCCACCTCCTGTATCCCCTGCTCCTGTCTCACCTACCCTATCCCCTGTTCCTGTATCACCTACCCTATCCCCCATTCCTATATCACCTACCCTATCCCCTGTTCCTGTATCACCTACCCTATCCCCTGCTCCTGTATCACCTACCCTATCCCCCGTTCCTATATCACCTACCCTATCCCCTGTTCCTGTATCACCTACCCTATCCCCTGCTCCTGTATCACCTACCCTATCCCCTGTTCCTGTATCACCTACCCTATCCCCCGTTCCTATATCACCTACCCTATCCCCTGTTCCTGTATCACCTACCCTATCCCCTCCTCCTGTATCACCTACCCTATCCCCTGTTCCTGTATCACCTACCCTATCCCCTGTTCCTGTATCACCTACCCTATCCCCTGTTCCTGTATCACCTACCCTATCCCCTGCTCCTGTATCACCTACCCTATCCCCTGTTCCTGTATCACCTACCCTATCCCCTTTACCTGTCCCACCTCCTGTATCCCCTGTTCCTGTATCACCTACCCTATCCCCTGCTCCTGTATCACCTACCCTATCCCCTGTTCCTGTATCACCTACCCTATCCCCTGTTCCTGTATCACCTACCCTATCCCCTGCTCCTGTATCACCTACCCTGTCCCCTGTTCCTGTCTCACCTACCCTATCCCCTTTAGACTGTCCCACCTCCTGTATCCCCTGCTCCTGTCTCACCTACCCTATCCCCTGTTCCTGTATCACCTACCCTATCCCCCATTCCTATATCACCTACCCTATCCCCTGTTCCTGTATCACCTACCCTATCCCCTGCTCCTGTATCACCTACCCTATCCCCCGTTCCTATATCACCTACCCTATCCCCTGTTCCTGTATCACCTACCCTATCCCCTGCTCCTGTATCACCTACCCTATCCCCTGTTCCTGTATCACCTACCCTATCCCCCGTTCCTATATCACCTACCCTATCCCCTGTTCCTGTATCACCTACCCTATCCCCTCCTCCTGTATCACCTACCCTATCCCCTGTTCCTGTATCACCTACCCTATCCCCTGTTCCTGTATCACCTACCCTATCCCCTCCTCCTGTATCACCTACCCTATCCCCTGTTCCTGTATCACCTACCCTATCCCCCGTTCCTATATCACCTACCCTATCCCCTGCTCCTGTATCACCTACCCTATCCCCTGTTCCTGTATCACCTACCCTATCCCCTGCTCCTGTATCACCTACCCTATCCCCTGTTCCTGTATCACCTACCCTATCCCCCGTTCCTATATCACCTACCCTATCCCCTGTTCCTGTATCACCTACCCTATCCCCGTTCCTGTCTCACCTACCCTATCCCCTGTTCCTGTCTCACCTACCCTATCCCCTGTTCCTGTATCACCTACCCTATCCCCTGTTCCTATATCACCTACCCTATCCCCCGTTCCTGTCTCACCTACCCTATCCCCCATTCCTATATCACCTACCCTATCCCCCATTCCTATGTCACCTACCCTATCCCCCATTCCTGTATCACCTACCCTATCCCCTGCTCCTGTCTCACCTACCCTATCCCCCATTCCTATATCACCTACCCTATCCCCCATTCCTATATCACCTACCCTATCCCCCATTCCTGTATCACCTACCCTATCCCCTGTTCCTGTCTCACCTACCCTATCCCCTGTTCCTGTCTCACCTACCCTATCCCCTGTTCCTATATCACCTACCCTATCCCCTTTAGACTGTCCCACCTCCTGTATCCCCTGCTCCTGTCTCACCTACCCTATCCCCTGCTCCTGTCTCACCTACCCTATCCCCTGTTCCTGTATCACCTACCCTATCCCCCATTCCTATATCACCTACCCTATCCCCTGTTCCTGTATCACCTACCCTATCCCCCGTTCCTATATCACCTACCCTATCCCCCATTCCTATATCACCTACCCTATCCCCTGTTCCTGTATCACCTACCCTATCCCTCATTCCTATATCACCTACCCTATCCCCTGTTCCTGTATCACCTACCCTATCCCCCATTCCTATATCACCTACCCTATCCCCCATTCCTATATCACCTACCCTATCCCCCGTTCCTATATCACCTACCCTATCCCCTGTTCCTGTATCACCTACCCTATCCCCTGCTCCTGTCTCACCTCCCGTATCCCCTGCTCCTGTCTCACCTCCCGTATCCCCTGCTCCTGTCTCACCTCCCGTATCCCCTGCTCCTGTCTCACCTCCCGTATCCCCTGCTCCTGTCTCACCTCCCGTATCCCCTGCTCCTGTCTCACCTCCCGTATCCCCTGCTCCTGTCTCACCTCCCGTATCCCCTGCTCCTGTCATACCTCCTCCAAACTGCCTCTCTACTCTCCTCGGCTATTTTGTCTCCTCCTTCCCTCTGTGTTTTTCTTCAGCCTCTGCTTTCAAGTCCCTCTTCTCCTCCTCAACTCCTCCAATTCTCCAGTTCTCAAGAGACACTCACAGACTCTGCCAACTTTACTTCCCTCCTCTAACATTGCTATCAGTGACACGGTAGCTTTTTACTCCAGTGATGACTTCATTCCACTACTCCCTTGGCCAATGTGACAGACTGAGAACTTAACCAGGGTATGAGGAATAGTAATACTATCTTAATGCTATAGGCATGCCTCTGCCAGTAGTGTTATGGAAGCGTGATATAATGCTGATAAGACATTTAAGTGTTACAAAACGGCAACTATGGGAGATATACATACTACACCCTCAGAACAAATGTTTCCAAGCTATGTTAATTTTGGTTTGTTTATCAGCAGTAATTGTTCCTTGGTAGTTGTGACAAAATGCATCATTCCACTAGGACTGCAATCGTATACACCGCATACTGTTGCAGAAAAGTACAGCATCACTCATACGTACTGTTTATATTTTTTTGCAACCTCTTCAGAAATGACTATTCCTTCAGCCTAAACCCATTTTGATACTGAAGAGTAGAACATTAAAATTTTAATTAATATAATATACGGACCCTCCACCTCCAAATCGATCCTGCTCCAGAGTACAGGCCTCGGTGTAACGCTCATTCCTTTGACGATAAACGCGAATCCGACCATCACCCCGGTGAGACAAAACCGCGACTCGTCAGTGAAGAGCACTTTTTGCCAGTCCTGTCTGGTCCAGCAATGGTAGGTTTGTGCCGATAGGCGACGTTGTTGCCGGTGACGTCTGGTGTCATTGCCTTACAACAGGCCTATAAGCCCTCAGTCCAGCCTCTCTCAGCCAATTGTGGACAGTCTGAGCACTGATGGAGGGATTGTGCGTTCCTGGTGTAACTAGGGCAGTTGTTGTTGCCATTCTGTATCTGTCCCGCAGTTGTGATGTTTGGATGTACCGATCCTGTGCAGGTGTTGTTACACGTGGTCTGCCACTGGGAGGATGATCAGCTGTCCGTCCTGTCTCCCTATAGTGCTGTCTTAGGCTTCTCACAGTACGGACATTGCAATTTATTCCATTGGCCACATCTGCAGTCCTCATGCCTCCTTGCAGCATGCCTAAGGCACGTTCACGCAGATGAGCAGGGACCCTGGGCATCTTTCTTTTGGTGTTTTTCAGAGTCAGTAGAAAGGCCTAAGTTTTCATAACTGTGACCTTAACTGCCTACCTTCTATAAGCTGTTAGTGTCTTAACGACCGTTCCACAGGTGCATGTTCATTAATTGTTTTTGGTTCATTGAACAAGCATGGGAAACAGTGTTTAAACCTTTTACAATGAAGATCTGTGAAGTTATTTGGATTTTTACCAATTATCTTTGAAAGACAGGGTCCTGTAAAAGGGACATTTCTTTTTTTTGTTGAGTTTATATACTATATATACTATATTTTTAAGTTACATTTCATGCCTGTGTAAGAAAAAAAGGTTCAATGTATAACCTTCAATGCAGACGTGCATTCTTTTCCCGCAGCCGAAAGCTGCCAAAGTAAACTGGTAGAACACTGACATGTAAACATTTCAGACAGAACAAAAATGATCCTGTAGCTTTTGCAGCCTGTAAGATAGTGGCTAACAACAAAAAGAGCAACCGTTTGACACTGAAGAAAAAACTGTCAGCAAGAGCTCAATCAGTAACATTCATTTACAATTGGGCAGCGGCCTTAGGCACTGCATCTCAGTGTAAGAGGCAACACTACAGTCCCTGGTTTGAATCCAGGCTGAATCACATCCGGCCGTGATTGGGAGTCCCATAGGGCGGGGCACAATTGGCCCACCGTCGTCTGGGTTTGGTCGGAGTAAGCCGTCATTGTAAATAAGAATTTGTTTTTAACTGACTTGCCTAGTTAAATAAAGGTAAAAATAAAATAAAAAGCTATACTGCATGATTATAGCCAAGAAACAGAAAGAAGGAAATTACACATGCGCAGACACACAGGTACAAAAGACAATAACAGCATGTTTTTTTCTAATTGATGCCTCTCTTTAGTCAATGAGATGCAATTCATTATTGTGTACTTCAAGCATCACTGTCCCAGCAAATACATTGTCAACCATATAGTTCATTCAACCAAAATCACAAAAAGATCAAGTTGAGGATTGAACAGAAACACATAACGAGTGGTGGAAAATGTACACAATTGCCATACTTGAGTAAAAGTAAAGATACCTTAATGGAAATGACTCAAGTAAAAGTGAAAGTCACCCAGTAAAATACTTCTTGAGTAAAAGTCTGAAAGTATTTGGTTTTAAATATACTGAAGTATGAAAAGTAAACGTACAAACCATTTCAAATTCTTTATATTAAGCAAACCAGACGGTACCATTTTCTTGTTCAGAAATAATTTACAAACGAAGCATGTGTGTTTAGTGAGTCTGCCAGATCAGTGGCAGTAGGGATAACCAGGGGTGTTCTCTTGATAAGTGTGTGAATGTCAAAATGTAACGAGTACTTTTGGGTGTCAGGGAAAATGTATGGAGTAAAAAGTACATTATTTCTATAGGAATGTAGTGAAGTAAAATTAAAAGTTGGCAAAAAATATAAATAGTAATGTACAAATACCCCCCAAAACTACTTAAGTAGTACTTTAAAGTATTTTTTACTTAAGTACTTTACCCACTGCACATTACACAGGTAGAAGGGTGTCATAAGTACCACATCATATGACATCACATGAGCAGAAATTTACACAGAGACTTTCACAGTGATGTGGCCCATGGGACCTAGTCAGTTTGCTGCAGAAGCAAGACCCGAAACTATAAAAGATCATTGTTATTTTACGAAGTTTCATTGAGAAAGTCACCAACCCAGTTTTGCTGGAATACAAATCAACCCAGAAAAGTCTAGACATGCAAGGAAAAGGGCAACATTTGCATTTTCTCTCAACTGCAGCACAGAATAGTCCAATTCATTAGCTGTCTTTTGTGGTCACCGAAACCACATATAAGAAACATCCGATCTACGAACAGAGCTTTCCACTCCACGAAGTTATCCCTCAGCTCTCTCGCTCTCTTACTTTACTCTCTGAAAGGTTTCATTATACATATAAAGGCTGAATAACTTTAATGATAAAAGTCAATAAACTTCAATTGAGGGGGTACTTTTACATTTCTTCTGCAGTAAAAGAGAAGGGTATGGCTTTGGTGAAGGCTCCAGTGATTCTGTAAGGGTGCAGAAGGGGAAGGGATTGCCTTCAGATGTCATTTGGAAGGAAAAGGCTGATGCTGTGGTAACCGAATGCAGACGAAAATAACTAGTAACACAGAGAAAAAAGGAAAAGAATGATAATAGACTGACGTGTTTCACAATAAAATGTTGTGGTCACACAGAAGCAAGAAATTCCCCTTACACACTTTTTATGGGCCCCATATCCTGCTCTATAACTGGTTGAGAACTCTGTGTCATGGTATGTATGGGGACTGACATAGGTGGAATTCCTTGCTTCTCTGATAAACACGAGTTGGATCCGTGTAGCTGGATCGCATCGTAACCTCGCCAATATCCCAGCATGCTATTGGTCTTTCTAAGAACAAAGGGTCTATGAAAGCCCCTGCGGCAGTGCTGCCAGACCCCACCCAATACGACGCCCTCTAGCCATAAAGTCACTACCTTGTTGAAGGGGACGGAAGATTGTGTAAAATAATTTCAGAACCTTTTGACCTGCTTGGGTTTTATAAGAATTAGGGAGAAGATCATTTTCATTTAAACCTTTTGGTGACAAGAAAGATGGGCCGTGGGCCAACGTTGGTGACTGATGGAGAGGGCTGTCTCTTCAGCTACCTCCTAGCCCAGGGAGAGAGCGGCCAAGAGAGGTAGAAACTAAATATAGAAGGCTATTTTTCACCAGGGGTGGGAGGATTACTACAAAGTGAAACAATGTACAACGTCCAGAGGGGTAACACTATGGCAACAACACATTATGACATATGCATTCATTCAGCATTTATTGTCTTGTAAGGAAACTGCATTTGAAAGTACCATGATTTAGCATGTTACAATAGACTTGATTTACCAAGTTACAATAGACCCGTTTTTGTTGATGTTGTGACAATTTCTTTTTGTTGTTGTTTTACTACAGGACGTCACAAACTAGACAAAACAAACACAAAATGCTCACTATAAAAAATATTCTGCCTCACATCCACAGGCAGCTTGTATGGCGTTGTGTGGGCGAGCGGTTTGCTGATGTCAACATTGTGAACAGAGTACCCCGTGGTGGCATTGGGATTATGGTATTGGCTCACATAAACTACGGACAACAAGCACAATTGCATTGTGTCGATGACAATTTGAATGCACAAAGATACCGTGGTGAGATCCTGAGGCCCATTGTCATGCTATTTATTCATCCACCTCCATCACCTCATATTTCAGTATGATAAACAGCCCCATGTCGCAAGGATCTGTACACAATTCCTGAAAGCTGAACAATTCCCAGTTCTCCCATGGTCTCCATACTCACCAGACATGTCACCCATTGAGCATTTTTTGGGATGCTCTGGATTGATGTGTACGACAGCGTGTTTCAGTTCCCGCCAAAGTCCAGCAACTTTTCACAGCCATTGGAGAGGAGTGGAACAACGTTCCACAGGCCACAATCAACAGCCTGATCAAGATGTGTCGCGCTTTATGAGGCAAATGGTGGTCACACCAGATACTGACTCGTTTTCTGATCCACGCAACAACTTTTTAATAATAAAAAAAAAGATATCTGTGACCAACAGATGCATTTCTGTATTCCTAGTCATGTTAAATCGATAGTTTAGGGCCTAATAAATGTATTTCAATTGATGGATTTCCTTATATGAACTGTCACTCAGTTAAACCTTTGAAATTGTTGCTTGTTGCATTTATATTTTGATCCAGTATAGTAAAGATTTGACAAAATGGAAAACAGACACAACAAAGTCGACAGTTCACTGGACCTAAGTTTGACAAACTTGGAGAAATACTCCAGCATAACCCAACCAACGCATTCACAAAGTAAAACTCAAAACATATGGGTGATGCACTTCCTGAAATTCTATTATGTAGATGACTATTCCCTTATTCATTAACCACACCATCTGTGGCGGAACACAACTAAGTAGAAAAATAAAAACAATGTGCATATTGAGTCTAAACTGGAAGCTACTGCAACAAAGAGTGTGGCATGCTGTTTTGAAAGGAGGTCTGCACTCCTCCTGGGGTATTTTGTTGTCAGCTGGGTTTGTGTTCTTTGGAGAGCGGCCCAACAACCAGATGTTTCTCTTCGAGCAACTGAAACTGATATCTCATAAAGCAGGGCAATTTTTCAAACCCACTCCGACTGCGCCACTCAACACCCACATAGTGTTTCATTTATATAAGTGGAATGAATATGGACTTTGAGGTGATATTCTCCAGCAAAATGTAATGGGTGCTAGAGTGGCATCTTTAAACTTGCTAAAAATGATCTTTCCAAGGCAAAACTCTGTGTGAGCATTTGGTTTCCGAGAGAGAGAAATGCAAAAAACAATCAATATGATTTTAAATCGAGCAACATGTCATTAATTCCTGTCCTTTGTTTGGTGAGCAAACACGAAAATACATTTCGGGGAGGATTTCCCCCTTTCCTTTCTCATATTGCCTTGGTGTTTTCCTCCTCTGCAATAGTAAATTAGCACCGGGGCTAGATGCGGTTTGGACAGTTGAATAATTTCCACAGTGATGCGCAGAGGCAGCAAAGATCAATACCCAATGAAAAGAGTTGAAATTAAAAGACAACAAGATTAATGTATTGCTAGATTAGTTTGGATTGTTAAGCTTTTGGAACTTCTCACTTACGCTATTCAATGCCCTTATGGTATGTTTGCATCCTTTCAACACTGGATGAATTTATGGATGCTATTGCGTAGACAATCACACTGAAATAAAGCGTGCCCAGGTTCTATAAATATTGTCACAGTCAAAAATACCCCTGCCCTTCCAGGAAGTCTTTTCACTTGTTAAATCACCAAGCGCATCGGACCAAACTATCAGGACAGAGAGGAATACTATAAAGTATAATAGAGCTTCTCTCTCTTACACCTCTTACTAATTTCTGATTGGCTAGAAGGGTATTTTAGGGTGGACATTACATTCATATATACGGGACAGTTGGAAACAATATAGGACACCTCTGTTGTAGTTCCAGTTGTAAATGCCTTTTTATCGTTTTAAAAACTATGGATTCATTTATCAAAATGAAAATATCTATGAAAATGTTTTCTTTAGCAAGCGTGGGATAAACGCCCCTGCTCTGTACATTATCTTGGAACTATTGAACCCCGCGGACCACCATTTGAACTCTGTGGACACCCATGTCGTCCATTATTTCAAAGATAATATGCAGAGTGTCTGCGTTTATCCCTTACACATCCCAATGACAAAAGAGTCAAAGGTCACAACAGATGCTAGCACCCCTCTTGAGACACAAGGAAAAAACTAAAATGCCAATAGTGACCATTTGCCTCATGGGGACCTTTTTGAATTGTCCGTATAGATCACAAAAAATGTGTGCCATTGATATCCCTGAAGCAATGTTGCACAAGTGGCTCTTATTTGCTTGTTGATTGGGCAAGGTTTCATTTCTCCAACAAATTTCGTCATGGCACTATGACAGAGACGTTCCCAGGGCATTAAAACATGCCCTGACAGAACTAACTTATAGCTTTTCTAATGGATCAATCCATATGTGCGTCACAATAAATAAAGGAGGCCTTTTTCTTTTTTTAGGACCTCGCTAATTTGCAGAAGGGCCATTACCTACATAATGGAGGAAAGTAATCAAGCAGCATGTGTGGGGTGAGATGGCTTACATCATGAAAGTTCCTGGTTGTTTGAACTGACCCAATTATTTTCATAGGGATGCTTATGGTCTTGAAATGTAGCTCCCTGTCGTAATCCTTTGCATTGTTCTGTTATGTCAGACACGTCACCCGATATAGGACGGCTAGAATATAGAGGGAAGGACGCTGGGAGTCAAGTCCAAGTTCGCCTCGTGCCATTGTGTCAACGACCAGAAATGAAGAATCACCAAACAACTGGAATCGCAGGGGTCAGGGGTCATGGTTTCGGGTGTCTCTTCAGCTCAACAATAACCAATCAATGTCAAGAAAGCAGAGCACAAATGAGACTAGCACAGCAGGGGGATGTTCAGTTTGTTGGCTTTGGAAGTGGTGGATAACAACTTGTACATGGTTGTTTAAGCTCCTGAGACTTAATAATGTGGCTACACAATACAATTTGTCAGCATTTCCCAATTTCCTCGGCTGTTGTTTCCCCTTTGAGTGACAGAGAATCCCTCGACGTGATCTGGATACAAGGCAGTATTTTCAAGCGTTCTCTCTCTCTCCCTCTCTCTCTCTCAATCAATGTTGAATTTGTCCAAATTTTATTTTAGAAATGTGATGTGCAGACAAATGTTTGTGTTGTTTATGGTCCACAGGTACTTAATCTGTGTCCATGAGTACTATCACAATGTATTGTTGTTGACATGGTCACATTGCCACTTTCCCTCTTGTTTTTATCATTGCTTCCCAACAAAGGGCCAAAGGGTTAAATCACACATGTTGACGGCCGCTTGTAAAATCGACACACATTCTCAAGAGGTGTTCTCATATCGACATTCCCTTTTTGGTTTGTCAGTCGAAAGGGGTGTGTGGCGGTCTGGGAAATTAATTAACTCTGTAACAGGGTATCAAAGGGGGAAACCCAATATCTATGCAGGCTACAGTGGGGAACCCCACCTGTTTAGGCAGATAATGGGGGTGGTGGGGTTCTCTGTCCATAGTGTGCTTGATAGGGTTTCCATATTACCACTGCCTCCACTCCAACCCTACCAGACCAAAGAATCACAGGTGGGTCTCAAATGGCCGTCCTCGCCCCACGCCGGAACGACAGGTGGGCGAGTGCTTTTTCTTTTCTTTACGATGTCTGCCCTCTCCGTCTGTAACATTTGGGGAACGCAACATGAGACGTCAGAAATGGCAGCTGTAAAGAGGAGGCGAACTTGGGGAACTGCATACCTGAACTGTTAAGTTTATGGTTCTGGTCATTGTGACGTGACGTGGTTGGGCATTTATTAGGGAACAGAGAGAAGCTATTGGTTTGAATAAAGTGTGATGCATAACAGAAAACAGAAAAATAGATATGTACTTTTTTAAAATCTGTGATCCAGTGTGGTCAGCCAAACACCAGCCACGCCACCTTGTTTGGAAAAGCTCTCGTCAGTTCTCGGGTTCTTGACTCAACAACCACTGTTCGACCTAAAAAGCATAGACAAACTCAGTAGCCTAATAATAATTGATAATTGGACAAATATGTGAGAAGGCTCTGTCATAACAAGGCATTTTCTACATAAAGCCCTGAGTCAATCTTCAAAGTCTACTGGGCCTAAATTAGAGCTGATTTTGAAATTGCTTTTGCAAGGCTTGGATGTAAAATTGGTTTCAGCAAGTAGGAATCTGGTCAAAGTAATGATTCATGACGGTGAAAGTGACAGAAACCAGACATCACAGACAGAGAAGTTGATGAAAGACCAAAAATTATCATGTCATCATTACTCACATGCAGTAAAACGATATAGACCAGTATTCTCAGAATGAACAAAATCTCTCCTTTAAAACCGTTGCGGTAGACAGTACTGTATCATTTAACTGAGGTATGCTTGAGTTCCGACAACTGCGTTGAATCGTACTCAAGTTCCCTTATTAATGCAAACCGTAGGATTGCTGAAGCAAGGGGAGAATAAAATGTAGAAGCCTAGTAAGTGGTAGCTGCAGTATTTGTCAGCTAAAGGGTTGATACATTGCGCCATGGCCTCAAGACACGTGCAGGCAACCAAAAGGCAGAAGGTACTGAACGCTTATATGAACAGCCAAAGACAGGTAAAGCCCCATCCAAACTACTTGGAAAATAACACTTGCGCATTTCTACTCCCAAGTTGGGGAGTTGGGGAAAGTCCAAATGACCAGGGAACTAAGCATCTCCAAACCTACCTCAGGCCTCTTACTACTTGACTTCTTATTTTTTTATTTGACCTTTATTTAACTAGGCAAGTCGGTTAAGAACAAATTCTTATTCTCAATTATGGCCTAGGAACAGTGGGTTAACTGTCTTGTTCAGGGGCAGAACCACTGATTTTTACCTTGTCAGCTTGAGGATTCGATCTTGCAACCTTTCGATTACAACACTCTAAACACTAGGCTACCTGCCGCCCCTACCCCATACTTTAGGTCTGGTGTAATTACAAGACAACGTTATGCCCATATAGTGGCAATACAAATGACAAAATAAATACATGTATTTTGGGGGTGTTTATATTTCAAATGAGTCCCCCTTTTCATCCTACTTGATTCTGGTGTATGGAATGCTAAGAAACCACAGCATCAAGATTTATTTTCATTTTTTGATATGTAGAATTCTATTCATTCCAGTTGAGGCTCCTTGAGGAATCCTTTAACAAACTGGCCACCACAGTTTTTCCATTACATTTCAAAACATTTCTATAGCACCACATTTTACGTCCCATTGAACTACGGCCAAATGTTACAGGTTTATCATATACCACCCTATATGTTAACCAAATAACCGTAGAAAAATTGTCATTATTCTCGCTGCTCAAGGAGCCAGCATATAGTTAGATCAAAGTTCCATCTCAAGTGGAATCTGTTCCCGTCCCATCTATCTTTAGATCTCCTTGCTAACTACCTGCTATTCTGGACTTGACTGGAGATTAGCACATTTTCCTTCTTGGAACAGAGTACAAGTAGATTTGGCAATGGGTGAACATCCATCCTTTTATTTAGAAGCTTTAAGTCCTCTCTGTCTTCTAACTGGATGTGCACCTTCTATTTCTGGGGAATAGAGGCAATGGGCTTCTAAAGAGTACAGCGTGTTGATCAGGACCTATTAATAAAGGTCCCCAGAGGGTCTTTGTGTGTGTGAGTGGGTGTCTGCATGTTTGTAGGGATAGTGTGTGTGTGTTTGTGTGTGTGTGTGTGTGTGTGTGTGTGTGTGTGTGTGTGTGGGAGAGTGTATTGTCAGCAAGTGAAACTGTGTGTGTGAGTGTAGACTGTAAGAGAGGTCCCAGCTCCTTGGCTGTAGACTCTGTAAGAGAGGTCCCAGCTCCTTGGCTGTAGACTCTGTAAGAGAGGTCCCAGGTCCTTGGCTGTAGACTCTGTAAGAGAGGTCCCAGCTCCTTGGCTGTAGACTCTGTAAGAGAGATCCTACGTCCTTGGCTGTAGACTCTGTAAGAGAGGTCCCAGCTCCTTGGCTGTAGACTCTGTAAGAGAGGTCCCAGCTCCTTGGCTGTAGACTCTGTAAGAGAGGTCCCAGGTCCTTGGCTGTAGACTCTGTAAGAGAGGTCCCAGCTCCTTGGCTGTAGACTCTGTAAGAGAGATCCCAGGTCCTTGGCTGTAGACTCTGTAAGAGAGGTCCCAGCTCCTTGGCTGTAGACTCTGTTTAGACATTCACAGGGCAGCATATGGGACAGACAGCTGGTGGGGCTCAGGACTCTGAAGGTTATGATCACAGTGCTCTGGTAGGAGACTGGTAGGAGCCCCCCTCCCGCCCCACCATACACACATACACGGACATACTGTACACACACACACACACACACACACACACACACACACACACACACACACACACACACACACACACACACACACACACACACACACACACACACACACACACACACACACACACACACCCATCCCATGGCCCTCTCAGACCCCCCTAGACAGGTGGGCCATGGTTCTGGTTTCACCACCACCTTTATTCAATATAAACTCACTCCGCTAGAGGAAGGGCACGCACAAAACCCAGGGACTTCCTGCAAGAACTCTTCTCGAGTCTGGACCTGCGAGAGGCTGAACCATCTGTCCGTCAACAGGCTCTCACTCTCTCCTATTCTCCCTGACTTTTCCGGTCCCCACCTCCCCGTCTCCCTTCCTCCTCCCCTCTCTTTCTTCCTCCCCCCTCCGTCCGTCTCCCTCCCTATCATGCCAGCTGTGGTCTAGCACAAAAACAGATTTTTGGAGCGTTAACCATGATGTTCTTCCTACCCGGCGGCCGGATTTCATTTGCAGAGCACAGGGGGGCAATATCTAGGGTAATTCCTGGGGTTTAGTGTCACTGATCTTCTCACAGCTCACCTCGGGAGAGAAATTAAAGCCCAGATAAGGCCATCTCTGCTTCCATCTCTGTCTTCCTTAGGCTGACCAGGACCATTCCTCACAGCACTGTGCTGTCAGGGCTGTCTGAGATGACACTATGGTACTGCTGTCCTACTGCATGTCCACCCTCCACTGGCATTTTACTAGGTGTGATCTAATCTCTGACCCATAGAATTTACATACACACAACACTTCGATTATGCATTCACACACACCTGAATGTTCGACATAAAGGCAATAAAATAAAAGGTTTAGTACGTACTAACGGAATAACGGATCTCAGCTATACTCGAGCACCCTTACCGGATCAAATGTAATCGACGCTGACCAAATATCATTCAGTGTCATGTTTGATTTAGTTGTTATAAAGGTGTGTGTGTGTGTCCTTTAGTTAATGACACTCAAACATAAGGAATTGTTATTTTAACATATTGCAAGGACTTAAGGTTTGAGGTGATGGCTACTTACATGTGGATTTGCAGTCTCTTGTTTGTTGGGTAAAGGCCATGCAGGGAAAGCAATAAAAAAGACCAATGATTTTAGTAGAATTTTTCTCCCTTTCAAGCAGCAAACGGCTTGCCTAGTATTTAATGAAAACCTTGTCAACCAGACTTTTTAGGACTCTGGTAAATGTCATCTAGTGGAAATGGGACTTCATAAGAATCCTAATTTAATTTAAAAGCTGTTAAACTCGGCAGCATCGCCTTCAAAAGGGGGGAGAGGACATATTTCTCCTGATTGTATCAATGTGATGAAACATAAATGAAATGTCAGAAGATTTATTAATTTTCTAAATTCAATCAAAATATGGCAGAGCGGAGCACTTCGAATATTGAACTGAGTATTAAAATGAAAAATGATGTTCTATTCACCGGCGCAGGCATATGCTAGCTTTAAGCTTGGTGGTCCTGCCAATGACATTGGTTGTCATCGCTCAAGTAGTGTGTCTGAGCTGTGCGGTGGGAGCAATTAAAACAGGAGGCCTTGTTAACCATGTGCTGTGGCTTAACACAGTGGAAAATAAAGTTACAGAATAGTGCCCAGTCATGTGCTTTATGGCCTTCTCTAAACACCATACAGGCGGCCAAGTGAATACAAACACCACACACACTCACTTTACATCCCTATATAGTAGAGATCATTCCAACGGATTAAGGCTTCTACATCACGCACGCGCATGCACACACGCACACGCATGCAGACATATGCACACACCATTCAGCCAAAGCACTCGACCAGCACAGCCCTGTATGTCAGGGGGCTTCAGAGTGTGAATCCAAGTTTGACTAAACCAACCATTGGCTTGCTGATTAAATGGTTCAATTATCCTAACTTTTTCTCATACTAATTTCAATCTTTTTACGCCTGGCACAGAAAAAATAAATACTTGACAGCATCAACAAGCATGCCTGTCGGTTGGTTTGACATTATAACATCGAGCGCCTCAATGTGTTTTCAATGTGAAGGAGGTACGAGGGTCTGTTTTGTGACATGCTTCCCTTTGAAATGATGTGCCAGCCTGAGGAAAACATAAACAAATGTTTACCACCAAGCACGTTCAAGTTCTCTCTGGAAAAAGCCACAGCTTCACATGAGAAACATTACTGGGAGGGAGGACTCTGAAAACCTATTTTTGGAATTAAAACTTTCAAACCAGATCAATTCTCTAATTGGCTCCTTTCACAACATTTGCATATTGAGTTAGATTGAGGAGGTTGATTGGCTGTGGTATCTTGAGACTGAGGTGTTCGGTGGGTGGTACAAAGACACAAACACACACATACATACACACACACACACAGTGCATGTTGGAAAGCTGCTGAAGATAAAAGCCTCTCTAGGAGAACAGAGACCATGTTGACATACGAGGCAAAACAAACAGTCTGACTTCTAAGCTTTGACATGCCGGGTGACTGGGACCTCAGTTTCTCATGCCGAGTGACTGGGACCTCAGTTTCTCATGCCGAGTGACTGGGACCTTAGTTTCTCAGCTTTGTCATGCCGGGTAACTGGGACCTCAGTTTCTCAGCTGTGTCATGCCGGGTAACTGGGACCTCAGTTTCTCATGCCGAGTGACTGGGACCTCAGTTTCTCAGCTCTGTCATGCCGGGTAACTGGGACCTCGGTTTCTCAGCTTTGTCATGCCAGGTGACTGGGACCTCAGTTTCTCATGCCGAGTGACTGGGACCTCGGTTTCTCAGCTTTGTCATGCTCGGGTGACTGGGACCTCAGTTTCTCAGCTTTGACATGCCGGGTGACTGGGACCTTAGTTTGTCAGCTTTGGCATGCCGGGTGACTGAGACCTCAGTTTCTCATGCCGGGTGGCTGGGACCTCAGATTCTTAGCTTTGGCATGCCGGGTGACTGGGACCTCAGTTTCTCAGCTTTGATATGCCGGGTGACTGGGACCTCAGTTTCTCATGCCATGTGGAGAGAAAGAGAGCGAAAGAGAGAGAGATTGCAATTAATTTAGTAGGCCTCATATTTTTCGGTAAATAATTGGCACAATTTAACACACTGACACACACACAAACACACACACACAAACACACACTTTGTTTTCCTGAAATGGCAGGACTTTTTGGAGTGTAAAAATGTTTGACCATTAAAAACCCTGGTTTCCCTAACAGCTAACCCTAATACTAACCCTTAAAGTGGAACTGACAGCGTTTTAACAACTTGAAACAAACAGACAATAATAATAATATCAATCAAAAATATCAAATTCCCCGTTGATGCTACAACACCAGCTTTATAAGAGGTCTTAAAAATAGGTTCTGTTTGACTCAACATTCCATGACATACACTAAGGCATTGTTGGCCAAATAGATGGATACAGTTTAATGCAGGATTCATATAATTCACCAATACGTTTCTTGGTAGTCCCAAAAATATTGCTATCAGGTTGTAAATCACATCTGGCCTGTTCAATGTTTTGCTGCCTCCATTCGGGATGCACTGTTTCAGTTTCAATTATTCAATATTTCAGATAAAAATGTAGAAATGTAAGTAAGGCTGGGAATGCCAAGACAAATATACTAGCAAGGGCAACAATCACAAGTCAGTCATAACGTGGCCAATAGGTTACCATATCTTTTTATGTAGAAAGCAAAAAACAAGGAGCCTGCTGTTAGCTAGATAGGTAGCTGCTGGGAGGATGTCGTGTCATTGCAGAACTGGGTGAGTGACTGACTTTTCCCCCTCACATCGTTTTTCGGTGGCTATACACAGCTAGAGATGCAGGTGCTATTTGGTTAGCTATCAAGAACTTGAATGACTGTTATCCAGTTAGGATGTCTACTCCGATTTCAGAGCGCTCTCATCTGAGTGTGCCTGGGGGCAGAATAACTGATACATTTGCAACACTCACTCGATATGACAGTGTCAGTAAACATAGTCAAAAAAGGTAATAGTTAGTCACGACCACTCTAGATAACAAGTAAACAGCCTAACCAACTCTGCTTACGGTGACTAAAATGGTCAGAGTAAGGTGTTCTCTCATTTGTGTCTGGAAGTAGCTAGCTAGTAAGCTAGCCAACTTTAGCAGTTAACTTGGGTGCTTGGTTGGGACAAGAATGAATGGATTGGCAGGCAAGCTGCAGAAGAACAAGTAGGCTTCAATTCCCCATCGTTTATCAGTGCAATTTTGATGGGCAACTAGCTGAAAAAGTTTGAGAGGTTTTATGTAATGTTCCTTCGTTAAATATTAGCTCATCTTGCTCTGGCTAGCGTTAGTTTTTGATCTTGTTGTTGTGCATCACTGAGGGAGAGAGAGCCTACCCTTTCATGGTTGTCTGATCGATAGGACTGTAAAGTTCCCAAATGTTAAAGGACTCCTGTAGTATTTACATATTTGCAGAAATCCGTTCAGGAATATTTTGTCACTTTTGGCGAATGTTGCAACTTCCTGTAAACACACAGTCAAGTTCAAAGTTCCACTTCAACCTAACTTAACCCTAATGTTAACCTCAAAAACCCCAAACCTAACCGTAAACTTAAGCCAAAACGTAACCCTAACCCTAAACCTAACATAAACCTTAGCTCTAAACCTATCCCTATCCCTAAACTTAACCCCAAAACCCTATATCTAACCCTTAAGCTTAAAATAGCATTTTAATCAAATCTGGACCTGAAAAAGTGGAATGTTAGGACTTTGGGGTCCTTATAATGTAGGAAATCACACGTACGCACACGCACGCAGGCACACACACACACACACACACACACACACACACACACACACACACACACACACACACACACACACACACACACACACACACACACACACACACACAAAGAGAGAGAGAGAGTAGTGCACTCTCAACAGCTCACCTTTACAATAGCGAGCACAGCTAACTCCCCATTACAACCACATCATAAAGAGACACAATAACTCCCCCTTTTCACCCCTCAATACGAGAGTCCTCACTTTTGCTGACAAGTCGCGACAACACAGACGTCGACGGCACCACTCATCGTTTTTCTCCTGTCTTTTCCTCCTGTCTTTTTCTCCTGTCTTTTCCTCCTGTCTTTCCTCCTGTCCTGTATAGTGTCTTTCCTCCTGTTGATCCCCCTTTTGAACCGCTGCCATGTTTAAGGAAACCCAATCTATTGTTTGAAATGAACAGACAGATTTCCTTCTAGAGATTGTCAAATACTTTGTTTAAACAGTGTGGTGCTTTGTTGAACCTATCCTAGGTGTGACTTAATAAAGATGAAGACTATAAGGTGCTGGTTGAGAATGCAAACCACATGCACAAATACGGCACGGTGCTCAACGTGAGTGTGTGAGAGAAAACAGTAATCACATTGGTTTCCTGTGACAAACAATAACATTTGTTTTAAACCGCCGGCATTCTTCTCAGAGCGACTCTGTAGCTCCCGTGGTAATATATCCCAGACTGTCTAGATCCCTGAGTACTGGGAACTAGCTAGCTTCATAGGCTACTTCTAGGGCCAGTAGGAGGTCAGATTGGGAAGCTATACGCTAAAAGGGGTTTATTTGAGAGTATTTATTTAATCACAGAATGAATACCAAACTTACAATAGACTGTGCTCATGGCCAAAGTATACAGTGATATTAATGGAAAGAAACATAGTAATGATCTATGAAAAATGATTTTCGTCAGCATATAGATGCTATCTCAGATGTAGCATTAGCAACAAGTAAACCACTCTTAGACATAAAAATATCTCTCCTTGGCATTGTGATCAGTTGCTGTATATAGGCCTATGTACATACACAAAAAAAACCATTTCAAATCATTCCTCCCTCTATTTAACCAATGATGCCATGCGCAACCCACTTGGCTCCGTTTAACCTTGATCAAGAGGAAGCTAACAGGGTGTCTCGTCCCTTAACGTATAGGGGCACTGTGGCGATGATAGATCACACTGTTTTCATCAGAAACCCATCGGGCTCTGCTTGCCTCAACTTTGGGGTTTCTGACCTAAGAGTTTCCCCCCTGTCGGGGTGATTTTACTTGGACAAATTTCTCCTCCTACTGGGGCCTCTTTACTGCAAGGGGATCCATGTCAGACACTCATCTGCCTCCCATTACACTTCCCAAATAGAAAACCTACACGGTGGATGTGTTAATGGATGAAAATGCAACGCAGGAACATTGAGTGCCGGACTGTTAAAGAGCAACTCCCCCCGAGCCCCTTAAACTGCTGGTGCAGTCAAACCTCCGTCCTTAACCTTGCTACAATCCTACTAGCCATCTTATGGGTGTTCTTCACAGCTCGGTACATGGTGTTACCAGCAGTTATGTCACAGGACTAGCAGACAAGGCCTACACATTTACGATAAGTGAGTCACATATTGGGAACTTTCCGTTGAATTTACATGACTTGATTCATTTGAGTTTTCCTTACAACTTTTTGTTGTTGATGGTGTAAAACCCCGTCCACCACTTACATTATGCCACTATTTTCACGCAATGAAAATATGGCACCAGATGGCAGAGTTAGCGATAAGGTATGAGGATCTACGTCTATTGTAACATCGACTCTGTTTGGTGTACAGTAGACCTAGTCTTCCAACCCCAGCCTTTGTCCTCACATTATTAGAATGTTGGTCCCATGTCACTTTACAGAACCTCTAACACCCTGAAAGACCCCAGATTAGATCAGATTAGTTATCGGAAACAAGCGGAGGTGGGTTACCTTTCGCTAGCTGTCAGTGGTGGCGGGTGCAGGGTGCAGTGTCAGTGTGGGCAAGTGTCTCTGATGGCAACAGAGAAGGCTGGGTGTTTGATACTGTCGACTGGTATGATGGGTGCCACTGTAATCCCACAGGGGATCATTCTTGACCCCGACACTTAAATATAGAAAACTCCTGCTATTCTGGTGGATGAGGACAATGGGCTGATGGGCCTTCCAAAGCAGAGTGCTACTTGTTATTCTTCAATTAAAGCACATGTTTTTGTTGAGTGGTCATCTACTTAATTAGTCTTGGACATTATAATTTGAACTGTTTTAAAAAGTAGGCCTACAGCACCATGAAAAACTATGACAAAGCATATCAATCCATTTTCTCTATTAAATACTTTAATTTAGTGATTTAGTGTTATGGTGTTTTACTATAAACAAACTTCACACCTGTGCAGATGAACAATTGGCACTAGGATGCGATATAGATGCTTTTCATATCCACAACTATGTCATAAACACAGATTTTTGCCATCAAATCAAACTATAACAGGGATACCTATCAGAAAAGGCATGTTCAATAAGCAATTGAATACCCTCAGCTGTAGCGTGACCCCAGACACATGAGTCTGACCTGGTCATATGACTGGGTAATGGATTTCTAACCATTAATGAATGCTCTCGTTCATTTATTATTAATGCAATTTTCAAATACTGCAATTATACCCCCTTGATCCGTTTATCTTACACATGGCAGTCCAAACCCCCCACCACCAAATTACAGTGAGGGCACAGTTGAGAAAAAAAAAGGCATAGGTGGAATGAGTAGGCTAAAAGGCAATGCAACCCAGTGGTAAGGCCCGCTGACGCTACCCATAGTCTTACTCAACAACCCCCCCATCACCACCACCAGCATAAATCATAAGGTTCATTCAGTGAGCTGTCTGGTCTAACCAAAGAAAGATGTGCACCGCTAAACCTGCCAAGGCTCACTTTGATGCTGAAAAGTCAATGTCTTTGGATGGATTATGATACCAATGAATGCAATTAGGGGAGCTAAGGATAAATTCAACATATTCTGTCTTACTGACGCATCCTTTAACAACTGCTGTGTCAAAATACATTGACTGTTGCCAAGAGAAAACATTTGAATGTGTACCACATTTTCTCTCACTTATGCACGAGATGAAGTCCAAATGAAGAAAAAAATATGGAGTAAGTATTATGGACAGGCTTTGGTCTAAATTGAATTAGTCCTTTATGAGATGACTTGCAGTAAGAAATGAAATGTCATCCTCTCCAGAGAAAGAGGGAGTAGAAATGTGAAACATATGAATGTGAAAGAGAGTGTGGTTCCAGCTACGCTTTTCTTATGTGCTGACTCCACTTACTAAGATGTGTCACGCATAAATCAGTGCTGTGTTGTGGGATGAGAAGCAGCGCCCCACAGAGCCTCAAAACACACACAGACACTGATTTGACTCCACAGTCTTTTGTCTTTCATTTTCCAGTGATAACTAACCCGGCATAGTATCATTGCCATCCCATGTGTTTATAATCAATAAAACATATATGTGTCATTTTAACTCCTCTGAAAGTGTCGGCAAGCTCCTCCTAATTTCCAAGAGTTTGAAATATGACGCTGAGTGCTAACGTGGAATGCTGAGTGAAGTAGAAGGAGAAAAAAAGATTGTCAAGGGTTTTTAATACAGGATCTAAAACCCGGAGCTCACAGAGTTACATATCATGTTTCACCAAGGCTTGAGTAGCTCTATATGTAGAGACACAGAATCCTAACCTGCTGTGAAAGTCTTTTTTCTTCTTCTTGGAAAGTTACACGGTCCCTGCTGCTAGACTTGATGTTGATACTCGCGACTCATCAAAGAAAATAATGTTCTGAGCAGATGCAGTGAAGTGGAATTTGCTTTTATAGTTGGCACGTTTTGAATTTTCATGGCCCATAAAGGGATACTGTCAGTTAGGATATCAGGATTTGGTCAGGTTAGTTCTCCCCTAACCTAATCAAGATGACATTCTAGCCATGGACTATCACCATCCTACATTGAAAATTGTTTCATTGTTTTAAATAGTCAAACGATTCAGAAACAAACATTTCTAGTTTTAATCACTACTGAATGATCTGACAGGTAAGGTTATTAACTCTTATATAACTGGTTAAGAATGTTACCACCAAAGCTGTGAAGCAGCCTGGGAGATATTTGGATGTCTATTTTGATAATTAGCTTTAAGTATTCCACAGTAGGACTCCGAGCATGTGTCAGAGCCTGTTAGCAGTCATATCATTATGTATTTCAGATATGGGGCAGAGAACAGGAAGTTGACAAACTGTCACTTCCTGTGTCCGTGTCTAGACCAAACTCAGCCTGGGTGGGGGTCATCACACTGCAGACACATTGCACATGTTTCTGGGTGATGATGGGTTTGAAACTATGTTATCCATCACCGGTCTTGCTAAGTCCACTGGCCTCCTGCCAATACCACATCCATTTTCAGGTCGCTGGGAAAAAAACGGATAAAACGTCCAGGCTTTTTCCCCCCACAGAAGCCTACATTAGAAACGTATGGAGAGATGTGAGAGTTAGACGACCTTCCACACATACTGTACTATCCTGCCCAAATAAGACAGCATCAAAAGACTTCTCTCTACACTCAACAATGTTTCATAATTGATAAAATACTACATGGTAGATTGGCAGAATTTCAATTGAGCTGGCTTCAGTTCTGTCTGTCTGACTTTTAACCAAACAGGCCCCAAACCCCACTATTTTTCCACTGCAGTGCGAGAGATGAAAAAATCCCACCGAGACTGGGCCAAAAGTACTTTTTCATATTATAAATTAGGGAGAAGACTGGGGCTTTCAAAGCAAACCATTATGATAGTTAACATAAAACCACTTAAAAGGCCAGCTGTGGGAGTGACGTGAATAATGATGTTTAATTTGTCTAATCTTAGCTGGAGCAGTGGGTGGTTGAGCGGGGGGTGGGGGGTGGGGGGGGAGTGGTGAGGGGTGCCTCTGCTTGGTTAGGCTGGTACCCTGCTGGCACTTGAAGAGATTGGGTTTTGCCACAGTGCGGTACAAATGCCCTAAATGGTTGGCTGGCTGTGTTGTTGTTTTTTCTGCGTGTTGTCCCCTTTCATTTGTATTTGGTCTGTTGTTCGCATACTTTGTGAATGCTGTGGACATGGAAAAGCTCTTTGGAAAGTTAGTGCTCAGTTAAAAGGCTGCTGCCACTTGGCTCAAGCCAAAACGAGCTGATTGAGGAGATGATTTCTTTTTCAAGGCCACTGTACATTACATTTACATTTAAGTCATTTAGCAGACGCTCTTATCCAGAGCGACTTACAAGTTAATTTTTTTACCTTTATTTAACCAGGCAAGTCAGTTAAGAACGCATTCTTATTTTCAATGACGGCCTGGGAACAGTGGGTTAACTGCCTGTTCAGGGGCAGAACGACAGATTTGTACCTTGTCGGCTCGGGGGTTTGAACTCACAACCTTCCGGTTACTAGTCCAACGCTCTAACCACTAGGCTACCCTGCCGTTTTCTACAGCACTAAAACATCTCTAGAAATAAATAATTGAAGAACTTGTTCATATAGTTCGGAACTATTTTCATGTGTATATGTCTCCACTTTTGTATTGCGTACAGCATAAATCTTCAATGACTTCAATTTCATATTTTTCCTTATTAGTGTACAGCTTATAAGATGTAACATATCTACTGTACGTTGTTAATGAATGTAGCCATTTATTAACAGTAGTTTTCATTTCTTACATCACATCGCATGTGGGGGCAGTAAATACAATAATTTACACATTGAGAAATTTGCAAGTGTTCATCAGATACAGCTTGTGTTTTAAGTTTATACATTTCCTCAGTTTTATGTCCCAAAAGAATAGAGTGGTGTCTGAACTTCGGTGATGTTATACAGCTGATGTTTACTGCTGATGTTATATAGCGGATGTTTACTGCTGATGTTTACTGCTGATGTTATATAGCGGATGTTTACTGCTGATGTTTACTGCTGATGTTATATAGCGGATGTTTACTGCTGATGTTTACTGCTGATGTTATATAGCGGATGTTTACTGCTGATGTTATACAGCGGATGTTTACTGCTGATGTTTACTGCTGATGTTATATAGCGGATGTTTACTGCTGATGTTTACTGCTGATGTTATATAGCGGATGTTTACTGCTGATGTTTACTGCTGATGTTATATAGCGGATGTTTACTGCTGATGTTTACTGCTGATGTTATATAGCGGATGTTTACTGCTGATGTTTACTGCTGATGTTATATAGCGGATGTTTACTGCTGATCTTTACTGCTGATGTTATATAGCGGATGTTTACTGCTGATGTTTACTGCTGATGTTATATAGCGGATGTTTACTGCTGATGTTTACTGCTGATGTTATATAGCGGATGTTTACTGCTGATGTTATACAGCGGATGTTTACTGCTGATGTTTACTGCTGATGTTATATAACGGATGTTTACTGCTGATGTTTACTGCTGATGTTATATAACGGATGTTTACTGCTGTTATACAGCGGATGTTTACTGCTGATGTTATGCAACTTCTTTTCAACTTGACACAGTTGTATGTTGGTGTTAAAGCCAGCATTTAAAGATGGTCCTGCAGTGCAGAGAAATCTCCCGTAAATATCCCAATCACCATGCAGGGAGTGATTTGGGAAAAGCCTCTCCTTTACGTTTTAATGGGTGCACAAAGTTCTACTGTACTGTATATAGACATCCTGCATATACACATCCTGTATATAGACAGAACCAGACTTGTGGAGGTCTACAATCTTTGTTTCTGAGGTTTTATTTATTTTGATTTTCCCATAATGTCAAGCAAAGAGGCACTGAGTTTGAAGGTAGGCCTTGAAATACATCCACGGGTACACCTCCAATTGACTCAAATGATGTCAGTTAGCCTATCAGAAGCTTCTAAAGCCATGACATCATTTTCTGGAATTTTCCAAGCTGTTTAAGGCACAGTCAACCTAGTGTATGTAAACTTCTGACTCACTGGAATTGTGGTACAGTGAATTATAAGTGAAATAATCTGTCTGTAAACAATTGTTGGAAAAATGACTTGTGTCGTGCACAAAGTAGATGTCCTAACCGACTTGCCAAAACTATAGTTTGGTAACAAGAAATTTGTGTTGTTGAAAAACTAGTTTTAATGCCTCCAACCTAAGTGTATGTAAACTTCCGACTTCAACTGTATATATATCCTGTATTTAGACATCCTGGAAATAGACATCCTTAATATAGAAATCCTGAATATAGACATCCTCTATATCTACTATCCTCTATCCTGAACTATTGGAAGATTAGTCCAAATTGGGACGAAAAGAGATCCAAATAAATTCAAAATCAAATCTAAATAGACATCCTGGATATTGTGTGCATCTTGTGTGAATGCAGGTCATATTGTCACCTATTGTTTTATATCATCCAAGTTTAAAACAATTAAATGCATAGTGAAGGGTTAAAATCATGAAAAGTATACTTGCAGTAAGCAGATGTTAGACTACACTCTTAGATGCAAATGCTGAGAACCAAGGCTCTAACCTAATAACGGTGTTTAATGGACAACTCCAACCACTGTTCAGCACTGTGGTAACCTGAACCAACATCAACACCACTAGAGGAGGGTTCAAAACCACTGTGGATGGCACCTACCCCTCCATTATTTCAAGAGGCCTTCGTTACACCCCCATCCCCTACCACCACCACCCCAGCCCAATTCTTCCTCCTCAATACCCCCTCTCCTTCCTTCAAATCAGGGCCTTCCCAGAGCCTCATTGTCCCAAAGTGAGTTTTGATTACCAGCTTAAGTCCTAAGAAGGCTTGCCTCGGTTGCCACAGCTGATCTTTTATACTAATTTAGGATTAATGCGGGGTCTGCAACACTGCCTCAACACCGACGCTGAGAAGGCCCCTGCCACACACAGCTAAACATTAATCCTCCTTAATGCGCAGAGTCAACTCTGAGTCCTTATCAGAATTTGCCTTAATCTCTGCCTAGGCTGTACAAAACTCCCTACTGCTCTATAGTACAAATGTATACACCAGGTACATGCAGAGAAATAGGAAATCCTCTTTTACCTTGGAAAAGTTGGATGAGTTGTTCTAGTTAGCAAACTTGGAGTTGAGAGAAGATATTCTGTAGACAGACGGGGTGTCGACTTGAACTTTATTTTTTATTACTGCTGCTGGCTATATCTTCCGATTCATCCTAACGGTCCTGATACTCACATGACAGAATATCTGACAAGGCTCTTGTCCAATCACAAGTTATGCTTCTGTTAGCTATCCAATTGTCATCTGATTTGACTTGAAGAATCTCCTTCCTCCCAGTTAACTTCTTGCCAGACTGTTTAGAACAACTTTCCCCCTGTCTTGCTCCTTTTTCCTGTATTCCATTTCAGAATGCTGGGTTCTGCTCTTCTGTGGGTGCTAGTCAGTGACTGGTAGGGAACCCTCCCTTGAAGACAGCCTTGCCTGTAATCAGTGGTGTAAAGTACTTAAGTAAAAATACTTTAAAGTACTACTTAAGTCATTTTTTGGGTATCTGTACTTTACTATTTATATTTTTGACAACTTTGAATTTTTTTTCCACTACATTCCTAAAGAAAATAATGTACTTTTTACTCCATACAATTTAACTAACACGCAAAAGTACTCATTACATGTTGACAGGAAAATGGTCCAATTCACACACTCATCGAGAGAACATCCCTGGTCATCCCTATTGCCTCTGATCTGGCAGACTCACTGAACACAAATGCTTTGTTTGTAAATTATGTCTGAGTACTGGAGTGTGCCCCTGGATATCCGTCCAAAAAAAAAAAATTGTGTCGTCTGGTATAAGGAATTTGGGTTGTTACAATATTTTGGGGCGTGGTTTGTTCACTGCTTTTTTTTGTGCAACTGTGAGTGAGAGTATCATTCCAGTTGATCTAATCTGTTGACATTACTGTACATGTTATATATGTCTAGGGCCAGTGACCATAGCATATGGCCTTGTGTCAATTGAGAACGGTTGAATAAGTCAGTGGTTCTCAATTCTCTCCCAGTTGTTCCAGAGCTAGCACACCTGATTCAACTTGGCAATTAACACAACAATAACACCAATTGGAATGTTTACACTATAAAATGGCTTGACAGAATAAAACAAACCTGTATGGTTCTTCAAAATTATCTGCAAAGGATTACAGCCATAGCAGAAACCTGTTTTGGTGCTATAAAGAACATATTTTTCAATGGTTCTTTATAGAACCTTAGGTAAGGGTTCTTTATAGAACCTTCACAAAAAAAAGTGTTCTATAGCACCAAAAAGTGATCTGCTATGGTTACAAGCCAAATAACCCTTATTTGGCACTACATAGAACCATTTGTTTTTAGTGTGTCATTGATTCACTTTGTAATTGCTAAGCTGACCTCATACAAAGAACATTCCTTGATACTCTTTAATAAAAGTTTAAAATAAATGACATCAACAAACCATGTATGGTCTGCCTCAATGTTGCATATAGGCCAGAATAGGCTTTTTCAATTACCATGTAATTATTTTTTATTTATTTAACCTTTATTTAACGAGGCAAGTTAGTTTTAGAACACATTATTATTTACAATGATGCCAGCTGGTTGTGATACAGCCCAGGATCAAACCAGGGTCTGTAGTGACGCCTCTAGCACTGAGATGCAGTGCCTTAGACCGCTGCGCCACTAAGGAGACTTTAAATCATAGGCAGGTACCAGTTACCACTTTGGTACACACTGTTTTCATCTTAAATTTTAAAAGAGTATTAGCTCGCAATGCTATGCAATACTGTTAACTTCTCTTGTATTACTTTTTTTCATTACTCATTATAATTTTGATTTAGGTTCCCATGTGGTTCAGATGGTAGAGCATGGCGTTTGCAATGCCAGGGTTGTGGGTTCGATTCCCATGGGGGACCAGTATGAAAATGTATGTACTCAGTACCTTAAGTCGCTCTGGATAAGAGCATCTACTAAAATGTAAATGTTGTTCCAATTTAGACAGCATGTAACTATTCTAATGGTTATACGTGGTGCTGTGTTCTCCAGCGTTTTGTTGGTGCAAATGCTAATATTGGTCTTATTGCATTTGAAATATCCTTCATCTTTCAAGTTAGAGTCATCCAAACATTCCCCAGACAAACAAACATGTTCAAAGATTCATTGGAGGGGATGCCTTTCACTCATAATTATTTTTTTTTTTGAGCATTAACTCACATAAAATACAAATGTTCTTATACATTATGTAATGTATGAGTTCACTGCTCCTGTTTCTAGCAGGAGGGGTTACTAAGGAAAATAATAGGTTATTTCAAAGGGGGGTTGGGATTTCATAGGGAAAATGAGTGGCCGAGCCCTTTGGGTGAAAGTGTGCTACGGTGCGGCACCGAAGGGAATGCCAGAGGGCTAATCTCACTGTAACCTGAGCCCACAAACTGAACTGCTAATACGATGTGGAGCGGGGAGTCAGTGTGACTGTGTGTTGAGCGGGTCCTATGCTTGTTAAGCTGGCAAAAGTAAACACGGTCAGCCTTGCAAAAAACGGGGACCGCTTAATTATAACGTTTTAAAGTAAACGCCACGGCGGTCAGTAAGCTCTTATAAAACAGAGAGCATGGAGCAGAAAAGGGTCTGGAAATGCTACGCCCATACCGGCATACTGAGGCCTTAACAGGCTCACTGTTTAAAATGACTTTCGCTTTCACACGCCACGGATTGGATAACACACGCCACTGTCTTTTTTTTTAAAGAGTCTCTGTTGGCCAGTTCTCAGCTCTAATAAACAAATCGCTCGTTCTGAGGTTGAGGGTTGGAGATTTTAATTGAACGCTTTCACATTTGGCATCAAGGACTCCATGCTCTGAAATCCATAATTCTCTAGGCAACTTTTTCTCCCATATTCAGCCTCAATCGAGTTCCTTGTAATTATGGATATGAAGAGATCAATGTTCTTGGAATATTTTGTTCATATCTCTGTGGTCCAATAACTCAGTAGTATTCTTCCTGAACACAACTCTGCTCTATTCCAACTGCATATTGCCCTTCTGCATGACTCACATCCACTACATACTCTTTTCTTTCCTTTATGAGCTGTGAACTGACCACAAACCTAAGCCACCGTTCTTAACGTTGTTGTACCTCCACTTCTTTTCTCATCCTTTTCCAGTGTCCTTCTCAAGCCTCTGAGGAAGAAAGGAAAAAACTCCAAACCCAACTTTCAAACGGAAAATCCCTTAATGCAATTCCTACCTTATCTAAAACACCTACATACTGTCTCCAGTCTGCGGCCTTTGAAAGGATATTTCAGGCCTGGGATTGAGGGAAAAGCTCCCTTCAGAGACAGGGCTAGGGATGAGTTATAGGCATCTAGGAGATGGTGAATCTCAGGGGCCTTACCATGGCTTTAGCAAACAGCTCCAACTACGAGCAGGGCAGCAGCAGAAACAGACGCAGTCCCCAGCGCCCTAATAATTTGGAGAAATAAAGCAAGCCAAGGAAAAGGAAGGGAGAAACTAAGAAATATTAGACTTTAATTTCTGTCCAAGTAAAAACGCCTTATGTCTCTGTCCAAGCAAATTGTCTGTGAGGGAAACTAGACACTGGTTGAATCATTCCCCTAGTAGGGTGGAGATATACAGAGCATACTGTTACGATGTTCTGTGATTGAAGATATGTTAAGTTAAACAAAGGATAATGAGGCACATAATGCACGTATTACTATATATATTACTTCACTGTTTCCATTAATTAATGGGTCAAATCCTAAATTGAGAAAAATTGCTTTACTCAAACTTTTGCAGAACTCATGCATATCAACAGGACATTTGTGTAAAATGTTTAAGTTCCATTTAAACATCTTAACATCTAGTCCTCATCTTATAAATCAGGACTAGACATTGTAACATCATTCATTTTTATGACGATGCCAACACCTCTAACCTACTTTCCTAAGATATCAGAACACTATTCCCATAGCTTTAGTAAAATGTTGAATTGGAAAGGTTTGGCACTGCATTCATGTCATCCTGCCCCTGTTACCCTTATTTTAGTAAGACTTTAACAGGCTGGACCGATCTGGCTCGGTAAATCATCCAGCGGAGGATAAAGTTCAAGTAGTTAAAATCAAACAGATGTCGGTTGGAGGGTAGTCTTCATGACCCATAAAAGTGTGCTCATCAAAGAGCTGAATCAATTGTTTTGAATTATTACATTGCTATCAAAAGGGACGGCATTGGCCTGTTTGCGGAGGAATAGGATCTGTTTGTGCAAAAACAAGGGGAGAGATGCCCGAGCCCAGCGGAACCTTGGGAGAGTGTGGCGAGAGTGACGGCTGACAGGAGGAGCCAGCTGGGGGAACCGTTTGATTGACAGCTGTCACGTCTGGGTTTGTGTTTGTGTTGTGCAGTAGAGTAGACAGTGTTCTGTCTGGATCTAGCCTATGCAACAAAGTCAACACAAACATCAGTCCTCAGAAAAAGATTAAAGAAAGAGGAATGTTATTTCCACAATAGTGTTGTTGAATTTCATAGAATATCATACTTGTGGTTCACTGATCATCATTGCCTATATAGGGTGTTTCCTGTGTTTCAAATTCGATTAAGTGCCTCCAAATTACATTTGGGATAAGATCAAACTCAAATTAAGATTCTGAACTGATAAACGGAAATAATGTTTACTTTTTCTGTATCATCGGGCACACGCAGGACTTTTTTCGTTCAATTTTAGACCTCTTGAAAATAATTCCATTCGGGGTTGGATATTCAGTGAAAGTTCAAGTCGAGGTTAAATATTTGCCTCATTTCTTAGATCTTGTCTGCAGTAATCAGTATAAGTGACGGCCTGGACAAATCAAAGCTTTCCTTTAGTGAATATGCCCCTGAAATACATTAATTTATGTTTTGGTGGAGGAAATAAATATTGTCTATTTTGCCTCACCTTCCAGACAACGGATTTGCAACTGCTGTGATAATTCAGCCCTTCTGAGAAATTCACAACGAGGATAAGTTGTTTGTGAGAGGGTGCAGTTCCAATTTCAAAATGTCTGATGTGCTTTCATTTACGGCTTTCTTAATACTTACTTTTCACACATAATGTACCTCTTAACTTAACAGCAATCTAAGATATATAAACTGGATTTGTTCACTGCGATGAAATAGATTAGATACTGTAAAATCATTACCTTACAGATACAAAGTACTGTAAGAATGAAATCAACTTATTTTTCTCTGGCAGCTCTCCATGAATGATGACAGCAACTGACTTATACAAGTGCAATACCGGAGGATAGTTTCATCTGTCAGTTTGCACAACCTCTGAAATGCAGCACCAATGTGCAGTCTTACAAAGGACGTCTATCATCACGGAAAATTCACACAGAAATTGTGACCTGTTTGGTAGAAATGTCGAAACAAGACTTATCTCTCCGCTAACGTCTACTAACAGCTTGATCTACTGTAACTCTTTTTCTATTTCCCCACTGCAACGATCCTGGATTGTCCACTGAGTTTTGTCTTTAGTGAAGCAGAAGGTATTTTTGCGGTCAAGGAGGCCCCAGAGTGCAGTGCGCCCACTATATTATTCTCCCAGTCACAGTGTGGGGGCAGCAGACCGGTAACCAGATAACTCCCCTCAGCAGTCATTAGGCTCTTTATAGCCTTACTTCTGAGTTTCTTACTGCCTCCTCTGGGGATCGAATATCACTGCAATATCACTCACTAATATAGCTGTGTTACTAAAGTTATATTATAACTATCAATTATTGGTATTGCTCTTTCAATAAACCCATTAAACAGTTGGGAACATTCACTCGTTTTACATTTTAGTCAACTTATCCAGAGTGACGTACAGGTTCAATTAGGGCTAAGTTCCTTGCTCAAAGAAATATTGAAAGACTTCTCACCTAGTAGGCTTGGGGACTCAAACCAGCAACCTTTCAGTTTTTGTCCCATCGCTCTTAACCACAAGGCTACCTGCCACCCATACTTTACACAAAAATAAATATACAAAGCCATATTTTGCTGTAGGGAATTAACTTAGCCAGACAGGAGAAAGTAATTTCATAAACAACAGGTCACAGAGTATGAGAATTGCCCCAAATAAAGAAGAATTATGTCAGGAAAAGCTGTTGTTTTTCTAAGTGAATTCCTTGCCCCTTGCAACACATGGGGTCTTTTGCAAGGCAGCTTTACTTTGAAACATACAATAGCTCCCCAAAGGATGTAATTGCAGAAGCTTGTAATTGCAAGCATAACACTAGTTCAAAACTGCCTGGGAGTTGTTCGTCAACACCCATTACCTGTGGGTGCTGCATTGATTAACCTGTGTCACATTTCTTTAACACCCAGCAGGGGGAATAGGACTGGTGGGAGGGACCGTAAGGGTTACATATGATCGAGAACCTGCCCTAGTCTGACTTTAAGTTCATATAGGCTATATATGTTGGACATATATACGTAAATATATCCAAATTGTGAATCCAGAATTAAACTGTAATATGGGAGTAGCCTAAATGTAAAAAAAAAGAGTAATTGCATTTCACATTGGGCACAATTTAGGTATTATAGACCCTCAACAGACATCTCAGAAGTATAGATTTGACTATATTTCTCAATACTTCTTTTCCGAAGACACCTGAAGGCACTCGAAGACAACAGTAGACACCTGAAGACATCCTCCAGATGTGTACTTTGTTGATGCGTGCTCCTCCTAGATGGGCACGTGTTAAGACAGTAGTGGTCATCATAAGACTCCTGCACCGCTGACTCCATGAGCGGGCCAACCGTACGCGGGGAACTCAGTTGAGATTAGTTGATATTTCACATTGACATTTAGCAGTTACCGGTGACGCTCGGCAGAGAGGAGAGCGGAAAAGGACAGCCGACCTTCATATCTGCCAGAGGCTACACACCTAATGAACAGTGTGGGTTCTCCACTGGACGTCTCAGTTATTGATACTGTACGGTCGGTCGAAGATAGCTCTAGTTTTTCTTCCCGGGTTCTGGCATCAGCGGTGTAGCATGGTAGTGTTTACATACTGTATTTCTACGTGTTTGCACTGTGGAAGGGGGCCATGGTGGAATTTTTTTATTGACTCTGCTAATGTTTAGTGGGTAAGCAGCAACACAGCCTCTGGTTGCTGATGAAATGATGACAAAAGAGTTGTGGGTACACCCGTGTGTGACTGTGGCCAACAGACAATAACAGCCAATGACTGACTGATGTAGTGGTGGAGGAAAGGTTGACTGACAGCTGCACAAGCATTATTGTGTTGGATAATGCTTCACAAAAGACACTCTACTAGATGATTTTTGTTGCACTTGATTTAGCTCGCCCAGCATGCTGCAAAGGCAGAGATTTCGCTATTGAAACCATGGCCCTATCCCCAAGGGTGTAATTTCAGCTAAACTTTGTGTATGGCAAAGTGATGGGGGGGGGGGGGGGGGTTACCACATTTCTACACAATTAAAAAAACATTGAAATGCTATTTGGAGAACAGCAAATCAAGCAAAATTGACTCCAGCCATTATCACATTGGCTGCTGTAGCTTCATTCACATCAGTCGTTAGGGGATTTAACAGTCTACAAACACGTCGTACAGCAAATAGCTGCTACCCACTAGCTCGGCAATGGGATTAAAACTCTAGATTAGTTTCATGTCAAGTCAAACAGCAGTTAAATCACATGACCAAAAGTATGTGGACACCTGCTCGTTGAACATCTCATTCCAAAATCATGGGCATTAATATAGCAAACCATTTCTGTATGGACCTCGCTTTGTGCACTGGGTCATTGTCATGCTGAAACAGGAAAGTGCCTTCCCCAAACTGTTGCCACTAAGTTGGTATCACAGAATCATCTAGAATGTCATTGTATGCTGCAGCGTTAAGATTTCCCTTCACTGGAACTAAGTGGCCTAGCCTAAAACCATGAAAAACAGCCCCAGACCATTATTCCACCACCATCAAACTTTACCGTTGGCACTATGCTTTGGGGCAGGTAGCGTTCTCCTGGCATCTGCCAACCAGAAATTCATCACTCCAGAATGTGTTTCCACTTACACCACTCCAGCCGACGCTTTGCATTGTGCATGGTGATCTTAGGCTTGTGTGTGGCTGCTCGGCCATGGAAACCCATTTTGTGAAGTTCCCGACGAACAGTTCTTGTGCTGACATTGCTTCCAGCACATTGCTTGTGCTGACATTGCTCATAGATGTTTCCACTTTACAATAACACCACTTACAGTTGACTGGGGCAAATCTAGCAGGGCAGAAACGTGAAGAACTGACTTGTTGGAAAGGTGGCATTCCATAACGGTGCCACGTTGAAAGTCCCAGAGCTCTTCAGTAAGGCCATTCTACTGCCAATGTTTGTCTGTGGAGATTGCATGGCTGTGTGCTTGATTTTATACAGCTGTCAGCAATGGGTGTGGCTGAAAAAGCCTGATCCATTCATTTGAAGTGGTGTCCATACACTTTTGTATATATAGTGTACCTAGCCATGCCCTCGACTACAGCCATCTTTGCCTCTGCACTGTTTTGAGAGAAACGTTGCGCTGTTCTCTACAGTTGCATGGATGCACTCTCAGCCATATCTCAGTCAGTGCTCTCAGAAAGCTGGGCAAATAGCCTGCCTGTCAGCTCTGAGCCGTACGCATGGTCCTAAAAGCCAGCTTGTTAATCCTGATTTGCCTTTTAATCAGGATTGGAATGATTTTAGTAGCCTATTTGAAACTGTTGGTGTTGAGCTGGGGTATTGCAACTGCAGGGCCGTGCACAGAACTTTCAGACGGCAGGTGCTCAAACTGACCCCTCACCCAACCCCCTGCAACCCCACCCCCAGCTAAAAAATTGCCACTTTCATTATTCAATCTCAATCTTCAAAACATACCAACTGCCTCTCTAGCAAAACAATATATATTTTGTGGACTATTTATTTCTGCAACAACACACTCATTATCACAAATTGTAAGCAAATGAGTTACAGAGCATCCTAAAGATGTGATTGACATCTGGAAAAGAGGGTGGGCTATCAGCTGATCAGTCATGTTGATGATTGTTGAAAATCTAGCTAGCTTGATTTATTTTGGATTCATCCTCAATGCTCTTAAATAATCTTCATAATATAATCTTCAAACTAAAGCTAAATGACTGGCTGGCTGGATAGTGGCTTGTGTAGATATTTAGTATATGGTGGTTAGATAGAGTCTAGACTACCTGTGTCGCTGATGCTGACTGAAGAAGGGATGGAGTTGGGTCGGAGTGAGGGTCGTTGATGCAGCCGCTCCTCTGTCTTTCTGCCTCTCTCTGCCGCTCTTATCAGCCAACCAGACCGAATTTTGATGATGATGTAAATCAAGTGTTATCAAGTGTTAATCAAATGTTGTGCTGCTGTGGCAGTACTGTTCATATTTAAACTAGGTAGCTAGCTACACACATTCGACCGGTCCCACCACTTGGTGACTGGGATGGCAACGGGGCAGGTAGGAGAGCTACGGGACAGGTGGGAGAGCAACAGGGCAGTTGGGATGGCAATGGGGGAGGAAGGATGACAACAGGGAAGTTGGGAGGGCAACAGGGCAGGTGGGAGGGCAACAGGGCAGTTGGGATGACAATGGCGCAGGAAGGATGGCAACGGGGCAGGTGAGAGGGCAAAGGGGCAGGTGCTGGGCACAGGTTGACTCCAGTCTGTGCATGTGCCTGGGTTGCCATACACAATTGACCCATTGATGCCCCCCTATCCATGGCACTATGCTTTCAATACTCTTTTGGGGGATTTCAAAAATAATTGGACATTCAAATGTTAACCCGCTGGCAGTTAATCCACTGTTCCTAGGCCGACATTGAAAATAAGAATTTGTTCTTAACTGACTTGCCTAGTTAAATAAAGATAAAATAAAATATAAAAATGAGGCCTGCAAGTACATGTTTTGTGTTCATTGAATAAATAACCTGTAACGGTTGTCTTGGGTGGAAGAAGGAGAGGACAAAAGCGTAGCGTGGTTAGTGTTCATCTTTTTAATAAATAACTGAACACTTCAAAAATACAAAACAACAACCGAAACAGTTCTATCTGGCGCAGACACACAAAGACTGAAAATAAACACCCACAAAACACAAAGGAAAACAGGCTACCTAAATATGGTTCTCAATCAGGGACAACGATAGACAGCTGCCTCTGATTGAGAACCATATCAGGCCAAACACAGAAATTGAAAATATAGAAATACTAACAGACTGCCCACCCCAACTCACGCCCTGACCATACTAAATAAAGACAAAACAAAGGAATAAAGGTCAGAACGTGACAGAACCGTTTTAATCACTACATGCAAGAGTTGCCCTACTCCACTACGGGCTTATTTTAGCTCTACCTTTCCACATGGTAATTTCTTTGGGTTACAGAGGGACATACTTGCCTCGTTACATTTTTCGTACCTGTGATGGTACTTGGTCCACAGTGAAGCCAACATAATACTTTCCATGTCTCCGATCTTTCAGATAACGTGGATAGTACAGTCCACAAAGCTAGTGTCTCTGTCGCTCGACAGCAGAATTGCAAGCCAGTTGAATTGAGATTGTTCAACGGATCTCAGCCAACCTCACTTTCTATTAAAGGATTTAGCTAGCAGAGACTGCAGGATATTTCTGCATGATTCTAATGTATATGGTGCGAGTGAACTGTAGCATTAAGCCAGTAAGTTTAACGATTTTGTCTCTAAGAGTGTCCAGGTATGTTAATGTTGTCACGCCCTGACCGTAGAGATCTTTTTATTCACTATGTTTGGTTGGCCAGGGTGTGACTCGGGTGGGAAACTCTATGTTCTTTGTTTCTATGTTTTGGCCGTTATGGTTCTCAATCAGGGACAGCTATCTATCGTTGTCTCTGATTGGGAATCATACTTAGGCAGCCTTTTGTCCTTTTGTATTTGTGGGTAGTTGTCTTTGTTAGTGGCAGTATAGCCTAAGTAAGCCTCACGGTCGTGGCCTTGTTCTGTGTTTTGTTGTTGACATTTATCAAATAAAATAAATGTACGCTCACCATGCTGCACCTTGGTCCGGTCATTTCCATGACGACAGCGAACGTGACAAATGTAGGACTGTACACCCCTGTCTCTTTCACAGCTTCAATGGAGAGGCAGCACAATATGGATATTTTAGTTCACCTTAACTGATAATAACTAGGTAACTTGTGAGCTTTTTAGAATGAAAGCCATACCTGAGTATTTCCCTAGCTGGCCAGTGTTGGCCTGTCTGTCTGTCTGTCTGTCTCTAGTTCATGGCTGATAGACTCTAATTTTAAATCAGACACCATTCCCTATGATTGAAAATACTCTGACCCCTGCCCTTGGCCAATGCCCTTCATTCTCTATGCCTCCTCTCCCCGTTCTGTACAATAAACTAGACAACCAATTTGGTTTCCATTAGATAGTTTACCTGAGTTCTTCAGACACTATTGATCTATTTTGTTTCTTTGAGCTCTGTTAACCAACCAGTGTTATTGACTCAGCAGAGGTGTCTTTCAAAAACAGAGGCCTTCAAAGAATTAGAGTTTTGGTAGACTTTCAACATGTACAGTGTTGGATGTTGAAGAAAGAAATGATCAGTGGTATGAATTTTGCAATGTTAGATCACCTTTGAGTAGGTTCCATGATTAGCTTACAGACCCTCAAAAACAAACCTCAATCCGTCATGGTTGGTTATATGGTTGATGACATTACAAGCAATGAGTATGAACTTCCATGGAATTTAAATGGATATCTCTTGACCACAAGTTAGAACTAAATAAACACTTTATCTAGTAGTGCCTTTACCCTAGTACTGCTTCAGTCATTTTTACTGTCAAAGCTCATGCCAGATATTCCCAAGGAGGGTTCATTTCATGGTAAAAGTTCATTTCTCCGCTAGAGATGGCGGCATCCTGAGTCCTGACCTTTCTCATATGACCAGTAATGACTAGATGGCAGTCACCTCCCTGGCACTTCCCAGATCACTATCCAGATCACTGTTAGCATTTATAAGGCCATGCCCTCTTATAAAAGTGTATTAATACACCAGAACCAGAACATTCAGTGACATTTTACAGCCAGAAAAACCTGTAAAACTCACATTACAACACACCACAATTGAATCAAGTGTAATTCAGGGATACTTACATTTACTCTTAATTCAGAATGAGCTGATTGGTTATTATTCTTCCCACTGTCATGCATAGGTGGTCACAGAGAGACAGTTAACACCTGTAGGCCTAAATACCGATGGCAGCAAAATACATTTAGAAAGGATGCGAAAAAATACAGCACATTTCTTAAAAACATCAACACAGTGGTCAAGTTAGACCGACATAAGTGATTGGGGACACATGCATCATGGTGTCTATGTGGGCCAATGACAGCCATTTTTGGATGCTTTGCCCCTTGTGATGTCATTCCCTTTGGATTTGATTGGTCAGCAAATTTTCCACAGGAACTCAAATCAAATAAAATTGTCCTGGCCCCTGTGGTAGACCTATGTTTTGGGCCAGTACCTAGTACCAGCTAAGGTTTGGCAAATGGAGCTCAGATTTTACAGCCATTTAATTTAAGAAGATAATCCAAAAGCAAGCATAAATGTATCATATGGACAATTGTTTAAATATAATGAATAGTGGCAGAATAATACTCTGAATCTGAACGTTTTGTAATGTCAACTCAAAATCATTTTCAGCTTCTTTATAATGCATTATTAAGAGACATGTGCTGTATGTTTTGGATATTGTATCTTGACTGACTGACCTTATGAATTCAAACCCAGGCCAGCAAACTGATACTGAATTACCAATCTGCGAGAATATCATCCCCGGCTCACTTATTTCCTTGTTCTGCAGGACATTCTGAGGTGGAAAAAAAATAAGATGTAGATGAATTTAGCCATTTTCTTCAAGTTAGCATTCAGGAACGTCTGTTTACATTAAATGTCAGGCTAACATGACTAAATATTACCCTCTCTCACCAACCCCTATTGCACGTTCCTCCTTATTATTACTACAATGGTGGTTTCACCTTTTCATTTGAATCATTCCCGTAGATATTAAACTGCACATGCAGCTGGGGGCTATATAGCATAGGACTTACTGAGGGATTTGCATCTTCCTGTCAGCAGTTCAAATCTCTGTCTTCACAGATCAAATTATCATAACCACCATCGGGCAGAACTGCACTATGAAAATACGGCACTGAGAAATAAAAAGGCTGTCAGCGATTCCCACCGTGTGGAAATATGGTCGTTTTACTCGGTGGTAAAGCCTGGGATGTTGTTCTGGTTCTCACTCCTGTGTACGGCTGTGTCCTAGCAAGACACAGTTATTGTGGACAAGGTTGCTAGACAACTCAGTGTATTTAATTGAAGTGACGCCTGACGTATGACATTTCACAAGAGGTAGAAAAATGATAAGGGTTTCAGATGGTGCTGGGTTGAAAATGACTGGTGTTCATGTTGACACTACACTGCAAATGTAAACAGAACATGTTGTTTAAGACATAAAAGCAGAAACATGCTATGCTGCATTTTTATTTTAGTTTATATACAATACTTTGTTTAATAAAACAATTGTAAAATATAATCTACACTAGCAGATGTAAGGCCTATATGGAGGCTTCCATGTAAAACTTGAGGGGCCATTGAATTTTTCATACTAGTGAACTTTCACCTATGACCTAAGCATTATTTACCAAACTTAATACATCATCATGGAGTCTACATACCATCGTGTGACTGGCTGTGATGCCATAATGCTGAAAGTAGATGAAGATGACGCGGAGGAACCTGAGAAAGTCTATAAAAGTTGAAACTTGTATTATTATTTATTTTATTTTGGATAAGCTGAGAGCGGCTGAGGCAGGTCAGCACAATCTACAAAGAGTTTGGCACCTCAGGCACCTATATACCATCCAGGGGAGGGCAAACACACACATACAGGGGTACGGATATATTTCCTGACCTTAAACCAGGGCCAGGCTAGTGTGGGAAAAAACACTTTCTTTCCTTTCTCTCCGGAACAGGTCAAATCCTCTGCTAGGCGCCTCAGGCTATTTTTCCACTCCTCTTTTTCAGAACACCTTCCTACCAATTGAGCAAAATCCCAGTCAGTAGAAAAAAAATAGAACTACTCTTCTGTTTCCACTTCAGAGTTTGTTCTCCAGGGCTGAAATAATTAAGATCAATATATATGAAAGTTCAAGATGTTTTTTTGAAGTTGGTTCATTGCGAGGTAATTAAAGTGTGGAGCAGATTGTGTGTGAGCCTCTTCAGATTGGGCTCTCTGCATTGACATAGCATTCGCTCTGCAATGGCCAGCTCACGAGCCGCACATTTCAGACATGCTAATTGTTCCTCCCTCCATTTTTTTATCTGCCCCCCCCCCAACACACACACACACACACACACTGTAATGAGAGACATTCAGAGCCTTACACAAAGGTTTGATGTTTGTGCGCCAATTATTGGAAAATTTGACACACACACACACACACACACACACACACACACACACACACACACACACACGCACAAACACACACACACACACACACACACACACACACACACACACACACACACACACACACACACACACACACACACACACACACACACACACATACACCGTTAAGACACATTTTATTTCTGAAATATATTTAGTTTGCATCTTTCAATTATTTTAGCTTATGTATAGAAAATTATTTAACATTATTTTCAACACAGGCATTAAAAGTATATTAAAAAAACTATTTAATATTCCCGCACTTTTCTTTCCTCAATATTATTTTTTGCATCACAGCATTTATTAACAAGGATTAAAACAATAATTTCCTTTCCATTTTTACAAATAAAAGTTTGACATGAGGTTACAGAACACACTAAATTCTTCCAGTAAATAACAATGTTTTCTGACTCTGATCCCATACTTAGATATACCGTGCTTTCAGAAAGTATTCACACCCCTTTACTTTTTACACATTTTGTTGTCTACACAAAATACCCCATAATGTCAAAGTGGAATTTTGTTTGTAGAACAGATTTAGAAATTAATAAATAAAATTAAGCTGAAATGTCTTGAGTCAATAAGTATTCAACCCCTTTATTATGGCAAGCCTAAATAAGTTCAGGAGTAAAAATGTGCTTAACAAGTCATATTATAAGTGGCGTGTGCAGTAATCGTGGTTAACATGATTTTTGAATGACTACCCTACCTCTGTGTCCCACACATACAATTATCTGTATAGTCCCTATGCTCAAATCATATCCCTTTGAGCATCATAAAGTTATGAATTAGGCTTTGGATGGTGTATCAATACACCCAGTCACTACAAAGATACAAATGGCCAACTCCTTCCTAACTCAGTTGCCAGATAGGAAGGAAACTGCTCAGGGATTTCACTGTGAGGCCAATGGTTATTTTAAAACAGTTACAGAGTGTAATGGTTGTGATAAGAGAAAACTGAGAATGGATCAACAACATTGTAGTTACTCCACAATACTAACCTAAATGATAGCGTGAAAAGAAGGAAGCCTGTACAGAATACACATATTCCAAAGCATGCATCTTGTGTGGCAAAGAAAGGAGCTTTTTGACCTCAATACAAAGTGTTATGTTTGGGGCAAATCCAATGCATCACATTACTGAATACCTATTTTCAAGCATGGTGGTAGCTGATTCATGTTATCGACTAGCACTAGGGAGTTTTTTAGGATAAAAATAAATTAAATACAGCTAGCTACAGTATGAGCACAGGCAAAATCCTAGAGGAAAACCTGGTTCAGTCTGCTTACCAATAGAAGGTTGGGAAATTAATTCACCTTTCAGCAGGATCATAACTTAAAACACAAGGCCAAATCTACACCGGAGTTGCTTACCAAGATGTTCCTGAGTGATCCAGTTACAATTTTGACTTAAATTGGCATGACACACTATGGCAAGACATGAAAATGGCAGACTAGCAACGACCAACAATCAACTTGACAGAGCTAGAAGAATTTCTTAAAGAATAATCGTCAAATATTGTACAATACAGATGTGTAAAGTGCTTAGAGACTTTACCCAGAAAAACTCACAGCTGTAATCGCCGCCAAAGGTGATTCGAACATGTAATGACTTTTCTTTTAAATCAATTTGGCATTCAGGCTGTAAAACAACTAAATGTGAGGGGGTCTGAATACTTTCTGTGAGACACACAACGTATGGAGCAAAACAACTGGTGAATTCCCCTGATACAACAACATATGGAAAGGATTGTGGGGTCAATAGTAAGGGAATATGAAATATATGGCTACTTCTCTTTCAGACTCAGTCAATAGCTTTTTATATAAAAATTGCAAAGTATCCAGAAATAATTTGAAATGATTGTGTCTTCCATTTCTCCCTAACACAATTTTCCTACCCCCAATCTCATGTAGTTAGGATGCACTATGTTTTATTTTCATGAATTGAAATTCCTCCTGAAATGTGTTGTCTCAAGTAGCACTGGGTGCCATGCATCTCCCCATTACTAGTACCATTATAGTACTAGTAAACCTGTTCTCTGAACCATGGCATGTGAGAAAACATTCTCTCTGCAATACAGTTTAGAATGGCATAAGTCCATTACACTGGAGAAGACCCCCCCCCCCCCTCCCTGTAGAGGTCACCTTGGCGTCTACATCACTCCCTGGTCCACCCCAGCCCACCCTTCCCCATCTATACCCACTTACTGTAGTATACAGATGCACAGGGAACCCCCCGGGGGCCATCAGGAGATAAACAGAGGCTGGTTGAAAAGATGTGTGAGAGAATCGGAGAGATGGAGAGAGGGAGGAGAGAAAACGTACATCTTACTGATGCAATGGAGGATTTATGGAGGAGCTCCATGGGTTCTGGTGGAGGGTTGCAGGGCTGCAGCTGTCTGAGGCTGCACTGGATGGAAGTTATAAGAGAGTTAAGGGTGAACTCACATAGGCATCGTAGGGCCAGCTTTATATGAGGAAGAGACACACACATGAATGCACGTACGCACACTAGATGTCGACCGATTATGATTTTTCAATGCTGATACCGATACTGATTATTGGAGGACCAAAAAAAGCCGATACCGATTAATCTGACGTTTTTTGTTGTTGTTTTTTTTGTAGTAATGACAATTACAACAATACTGAATGAACACTTATTTTTAACTTAATGTAATACATCAATAAATTCAATTTAGCATCAAATAAATAATGAAACGTTCAATTTGGTTTAAATCATGCAAAAACAAAGTGTTGGTGAAGAAAGTAAAAGTGCAATATGTGCCATGTAAGAAAGCTAACGTTTCAGTTCCTTGCTCAGAACATGAGAAAATATGAAAGCTGGTGGTTCCTTTTAACATGAGTCTTCAATATTCCCAGGTAATAAGTTTTAGGTTGTAGTTATTATAGGAGTTATAGGACTATTTCTCTCTATACCATTTGTATTTCATTAACCTTTGACTATTGGATGTTCTTATAGGCACTTTAGTATTGCCAGTGTAACAGTATAGCTTCCGTCCCTCTCCTCGCCCCTACCTGGGCTCGAAACAGGAACACAACAACAATAGCCACCCTCGAAGCAGCATTACCCATCGCTCCACAAAAGCCGCGGCCCTTGCAGGGCAAGGGGAACAATCACTCCAAGTCTCAGAGCGATTGACGTTTGAAATGCTATTAGCGTGCACCCCACTAATTAGTTAGCCATTTCACATCGGTTACACGAGCCTAATCTCGGGAGTCGATAGGCTTGAAATCGTAAACAGTTGCTGGCAAACGCACAAAAGTGCTGTTTGATTGAATGCTTACGAGCCTGCTGCTGCCTACCATCTCTCAGTCAGACTGCTCTATCAAATCATAGACTTAACATGATAACACACAGAAATACGAGTCTTAGGTCATTAATATGGTCGAATCCGGAAACTATCATCTCGAAAACAAGACGTTTATTCTTTCAATGAAATACGTAACCATTACGTATTCTATCTAACGGGTGGCATCCATAAGTCTAAATATTCCTGTTACATTGCACAACCTTCAATGTTATGTCATAATTATGCAAAATTAGGCGGCCCAAACTGTTGCATATACACTGACACTGCGTGCAATGAACGCAAGAGAAGTGACACATTTTCACCTGGTTAATATTGCCTGCTAACCTGGATTTCTTTTAGCTAAATATGCAGGTTTAAAAATATAGACTTCTGTGTATTGATTTTAAGAAAGGCATTGATGTTTATGGTTAGGTACACATTGGAACAACGATACGAACCACATCGATTATATGCAATGCAGGACACGCTAGATAAACTCGTAATATCATCAACCATGTGTAGTTAACTAGTGAATATGATTGATTGTTTTTTATAAGATAAGTTTAATGCTATCTAGAAACTTACCTTGGCTTACTGCATTCGCGTAACTGGCAGTCTCCTCGTGGAGTGCAATGAGAGGCAGGTGGTTAGAGCATTGGACTGTAAGTTTGCAAGATTGAATCCCCCGAGCTGACAAGGTAAAAATCTGTTGTTCTGCCCCTGAAGGAGGCAGTTAACCCACCGTTCCGAGGTCGTCATTGAAAATAAAGAATGTGTTCTAAACTGACTTGCCTAGTTAAATAAAGATTAAATAAAGGTGTAAAAAAAATATTTAAAAAACAAATCGGCCAAATTGGTGTCCAAAAATACCGATTTCCGATTGTTATGAAAACTTGCAATCGGCCCTAATTAATCGACCATTCCGATTAATTGGTCAACCTCTTTATGCACACACACGCACGCATTCAGTGAAAGGTTGTAAGGAAATTGAGAAATGTTACAGGAATAGACCAGTAGTTTTAATATGGGCCATTTCATAAGGTCAATATCAGTGTACTGTAGATAGTATGGTGTGTGGCCATCTAATCCAATTGTATCATCGTGCTCATTCCGTTGTCCAGCGGTGCTCGATGCCCACCCAATTTGGATTTAATATTGTGGGCAATGTGTGCCCCCTCCATCCCCTAAAACTACGGATGGGATTCCTCTTGTGCCCTGGGTGAGCTAGAAATGTGATTAGCATCATTCCAGGCAGGTGCTGCCAATGTACAGGGTGTGGATGTCATTCTGGCTTGGTGAATGATATCATAGTATCATATATTCAATAGTATTATCATATGGTTGACCTGAGATGGCAAGCTAGTTTACATTAAAGATCTGGAATTTCACTGAGTAGACATGTTGACAATGCTAATTTGATGTCCATATGACACATCGTTGTCAAAATGCTCACCTTTTGTGGTACAGTGATTGACCACCGTACATGATTGATTGGTTTGTGAAACTTGAAACTGAGGTCCACCTAATCCATATGATTTTATGCCTATGTCTATTTTATATTTGATAACACCATAATGTGTAATACATATTTTATCTTTAGGAAAACTGTGTTCTAATGCAGGCTTAGGGTATGCTGCTATATTTGTGGCATATCATACCTCCAAGAGACAACCAAGGCAGAGCGAAATACAGAGAAGAAGTAAACTAATTCCACTGAAGTGCAAAGGACCACTGTTCTAAATGAAAGGTTTAGAAGGTAAGTCAATGGTGCGCTGAGGCAGGATTTACAGTATAATAAGTTGGGGCGTCAATTTGAATGTTACTTTTACAACCTGTCCCCTACATTTTGTAACAAAAAAAAATGTGTCTGTACATGTGTGTTTGTGCTTGCATACGTGCTTACATGTCTTTTTTAGTAGTTGCTGGGATTTTTGGGATAGTAGCATCAAAACAGAAAATCGTGGTAAAAAAAAGAGACTCTAATACACAATGTAATGTCTGAAATGTATAATACAACGCATCTCTCTGACAGTGAATGCTCTTTGTCAGGGATATTACAGTATGTAATAACATCATCCGAAAAGGAAAACAATATAGGAGCCAAAATAGAGATATTATTCCCAGGAGCTTCGCCACGGATTCAGTGGAGTTAGTAGCAGGGTTATCCAGAGGGCAGCCAGAAGCAGTGTTTAATTTGGTAGACACGGAACAGGCACTAGCATGGACAGCAACAGGCCAATATACTGTTTCTTTACATCAGGAAATAACAGGGAAAAGGGTGAGCGAAAGAGAGACAGGGATGAAAGACAAATCTGAGACAGAATACAATAAAATGGAGATGGGAAGAATTGAAGCAAGCTTCGTAATTTAAGTGAGTAAACAGGAAAATGTTGCATAAGTGCAGTCCACAACTGCAAAATAAACCGTACTGAGAGAAAATGAAGACCTTTCATGGTACCAGAGTGGTCCACCTGGGATACTGAGCAAGAGGATTTTTTAACCGAGTCCAAAGGCAAGTTCAGCCAAACACACAAACTGTTATTAAACTTCCTGTTTTGAGCCACCGGGAATAGACACACACACACACACAACAAGAACCAAAAGAGCTGTGGTGATATCAACGACCAACCTTCAAGGTCAATTTGAAACGGTGAGGTTGAAATACTAGGCAGCAGAGGGATAGACCCAGCAACTTGCAAACAATTCCAATATACAACTGTACACAAACACCTCACTCTCCTCAACACCATTTCTTACCCCTTCCACCTATTTGCTCCGAACACCTCCAATTTTCCCAGCATTAACAAGCAGGCTTAAGGCCAATGGTAACACAGTAACTATTGGTCTTCAACCATAACTGTCCACATAGTCTAACCGCTACTAGCTGGGATGGGCCGCCTATATGATCAAATGAAATAAAGTCACGATAAGTAAAAGTAAATGGATTTTCCTATTGAATGTTATTACTTGAGAAATTGGTGCAGATGGCTATTGATCTGCCTCATCCTTGTCCATTACCGTTGGGATGGCAATCAGGGCCTCAGTCTGTTCGCCGGGTAAACAAGCATTTTCTCCTCCTGCTCACCGGAGCCTCCGTGGAGATTGAGAGCAGTAAGAGGTTTTGGAAAACATTTCTATCAGACCTCTTCTTCTACCAACGATTCTGCTAGGACGATTGAAATGTGTCTGTCATTCCTGGGTGGCCCCAAAACACACTATTGATTCTTCTCCCACTCTGGTGTGTAGCATTTATAGTGATGTGTATCGGCATTGGGATGGAAGGTGTTGGTTAGAACCCAAACACACACCCTGGAAGGAGAAATATTTACAGATACACAAGGCTAGGCTTGAAATGTGCTATATCGTATGATTACATATCATTTTTTAACGGCATATACTGCAGTGGAGGCTCCTCAGAGAAGGAAGGGGAGGACCATTCTCCTCAGTGAATTTCATAAATATAAAAAATGTAAAACATTGAAAGATTATCATTTTTAGATGAAACTATACGAAATATATTCACATCACCAAATAATTTACTAAAATGAAGGTCTACAGTAGCCTCAACAGCACTCTATAGGGTAGCTCCATGGTGTAACCGGAGGACAGCTGGCTTTCGTCCTCCTCTTGGTACAATGACTTCAATACAAAACTTAGGAGGCTCTTGTTTCTCACCCCCTTCCATTGACTTATACAGTAATTATGGTAATTATGACAAAGTCTGGAGGACGTCCTCCAACCTATCAGAGCTCTTGCAGCATGAACTGACATGTTGTTCAACCAATCAAATGATCAGAGAATGAATCTACTACTGAAAGCATAAGCTTCAGCTAGCTAGCACTGCAGTGCACACTAGTAGTTGACTCAAAGAGATAGAAAGACAATAGTTGAACAGATTTCAACAAATACACTTCTTTAAAAAATGAAAGAGAAGCAAGAAAGAGAGAGAGAGAGATTGTCATTTTCTTTCACTTTCAGTTTCACTTACTTAGGAGGCAAATGCAGCTGGTTAGTTTAGTTATTCAAACACCTGACTCAGACAGAGGGATGCTACGTTAGCTAACTGGCTATGACTATCCAACACAGCACTGGAACTCTTTTCCATGTGAAGGTAAGCTTTTGGTTTTATTAATTTATTGCCACTGTGGCCCGCCGATGTAACTGCTTACTGACTATACCCTGTAACATTACTGCATGATTGTAGCGGGTTTACAATCGCATTAGTTCTATTCGCTATGTTGACTAGGACATTACTTTAGCTAATATGGCTACAACAATGTAGGCTGTGTGTAGCGGTTATGACATGGTTTGGCTTGGATTTTTTTTCCGCCTGGTCACATACAGCTGATGTGTTGTTCATTGAAGTTCACAAACGAAGGGAAAAGGTGAGAGGAGGAGAGTACATAGAGGTGAGAAGGAATACAACATGGCTGCTATGAAAGTAAACTGTGTTTATGTGTGATCAGGGTGTATTCACTCCGCCGATTCTGTTGAAAAACATTTCTTAAATGGAAGCAAACGAAACAGGGATATAAATACATGATTTTGTCCAATAGAAACTCTCATTTGCAACTGTTGGACTAATGATTACACCCTGGATAAGCTAGATTCAGGCAAGAGTGTGCAAGGCGATATTGAATGTGTTGCTGTCTGTCCATATGTCACTGTCAGTCATCTGTAATCTGTGTGCTCCTATGTTGTAAACTTTCATTCATAGGCTAAGTAGTAGCAAACTCACGATGGGCATAGGGAAAATTTGAATATCATGTGGTAGCCTAAACCTATCGATGTTACATTGAACTGGGTGAATGGAATATGAATGACAGTCATCCAACATGCTGTAATAGAAATAAGGCTACTACATGATACTCTTAAGTGGGAAGTGCATGTATTTTCTCTTTCATTAACAGTTGTACCCTGCAATTCATTCTGCAGCAATTCTGAGTGACTATGGTGGTTCTCTTTGGACCAAGTCAGATCAGATGCAGCTAAATACAGCCTCTCCGTGGCTAAATGTCATTCCAACATCATTAAGTTACTCTCATGTCTGGCCAACGACCCATCACGCTTCTGACCTTGAGAAAATGAAGAGAAAGGTAAGAAGAGAGTGACCATAACATCCTGCAGTGGAGGTGGGAGTCTGGGGACGGGAGAGGCGGTGCAGCATCGTGAGAAACATTGAATTGGTTAACATCAATCAGTCCATTTTGATTATGTGTTATGGAGAGACTAACTGTGAATGAATAGCAGCGCTGGTGTTGACTGAATACCAACACCTTGACCTTACAATCCCTATGCCATCGTTAAGATGATTTTAAGATGACAGGGGCTCACTACGATAACTTTCCACAGGTGAGACTTGGACTTCTCAACCACAGGCCAGACATAGATTGGTCTACCTCCAGTTAATACTGAGCTATTCCACTTTGAACACTTCAACAGACTACTCTTGATTTGAGTGGTGTATGACGCCATCTTTGGCGACATTCTCTCCCAAAGTCATGCAGGTTTATTGTTGTTTTTCATCGAGTCCATCTATCTCTGTCCTTCACTCCAAACTTCATCCCAAATCCATTCTTGACTGAGGTGGAAGCACACAACAATATACGTTCGGAAGACCCTATTCAGACATCTTCCAGTAGCTTCCTCAATTCAACCATGAGCTTGTTGAGTTTTCACACTAGTCAAGAGAAATAAGATTGAACCCGTGTACTTTCCTCATATTACCTAATTTAATGAGGAAGATAGTCCTCACTGAATAAGTGTCATCTGAGTGAGAAGTTCAAACGGCACTTGGCAATATTGCTGCCTGTCAGTGTAAGGTTATTACTACATTCAAATGCTAATTTATGTCTCAGATGTAGTTATATTTAGGAGCACATGGCAGTATTGATTTAGTCAACAAAAAAGTGACTAAAAATACAAGTTAACTACATATTATGTAAAAACTTATAAGACTATTATTGACTAAGTACACCCGACAAAACTATTACTAAGCGAAAAAAAAAAAATTTCATTTCAGTTGACTAAAACTAGACGTGACGAAATTGTCTCTGAGACTAAAATCGGACTACTAAGTGGAATGGAAAAAAACATTTTGAGAGATTTTCAGTGATTAATATTGGCTGTACAGATCAAATCAAATCAAATTTATTTTATTTATGTAGCCCTTCGTACATCAGCTGATATCTCAAAGTGCTGTACAGAAACCCAGCCTAAAACCCCAAACAGCAAGCAATGCAGGTGTAGAAGCACAGTGGTTAGGAAAAACTCCCTAGAAAGGCCAAAACCTAGGAAGAAACCTAGAGAGGAACCAGGCTATGTGGGGTGGCCAGTCCTCTTCTGGCTGTGCCGGGTAGAGATTATAACAGAACATGGACAAGATGTTCAAATGTTCATAAATGACCAGCATGGTCGAATAATAATAAGGCAGAACAGTCGAAACTGGAGCAGCAGCACGGCCAGGTGGACTGGGGACAGCAAGGAGTCATCATGTCAGGTAGTCCTGGGGCATGGTCCTAGGGCTCAGGTCCTCCGAGAGAGAGAAAGAGAATTAGAGAGAGCATATGTGGGGTGGCCAGTCCTCATCCGGCTGTGCCGGTTGGAGATTATAACAGAACATGGCCAAGATGTTCAAATGTTCATAAAAGACCAGCATGGTCGAATAATAATAAGGCAGAACAGTTGAAACTGGAGCAGCAGCATGGCCAGGTGGACTGGGGACAGCAAGGAGTCATCATGTCAGGTCGTCCTGGGGCATGGTCCTAGGGCTCAGGTCCTCCGAGAGAGAGAAGGAGAGAATTAGAGAACGCACACTTAGATTCACACAGGACACCGAATTGGACAGGAGAAGTACTCCAGATATAACAAACTGACCCCAACCCCTGACACATAAACTACTGCAGCATAAATACTGGAGGCTGAGACAGGAGGGGTCAGGAGACACTGTGGCCCCATCCGAGGACACCCCCAGACAGGGCCAAACAGGAAAGATATAACCCCACCCACTTTGCCACAGCACAGCCCCCACACCACTAGAGGGATATCTTCAACCACCAACTTACCATCCTGAGACAAAGCTGAGTATAGCCCACAAAGATCTCCGCCATGGCACAACCCAAGGGGGGGCGCCAACCCAGACAGGATGACCACATCAGTGAATCAACCCACTCAGGTGACGCACCCCTTCCATGGACGGCATGAGAGAGCCCCAGTAAGCAGGTGACTCAGCCCCTGTAATAGGGTTAGAGGCAGAGAATCCCAGTGGAAAGAGGGGAACCGGCCAGGCAGAGACAGCAAGGGTGGTTCGTTGCTCCAGAGCCTTTCCATTCACCTTCCCACTCCTGGGCCAGACTACACTCAATCATATGACCCACTGAAGAGATGAGTCTTCAGTAAGGACTTAAAGGTTGAGACCGAGTTTGCGTCTCTGACATGGGTAGGCAGACCGTTCCATAAAAATGGAGCTCTATAGGAGAAAGCCCTGCCTCCAGCTGTTTGCTTAGAAATTCTAGGGACAATTAGGAGGCCTGCGTCTTGTGACCGTAGCGTACGTGTAGGTATGTACGGCAGGACCAAATCAGAGAGATAGGTAGGAGCAAGCCCATGTAATGCTTTGTAGGTTAGCAGTAAAACCTTGAAATCAGCCCTTGCTTTGACAGGAAGCCAGTGTAGGGAGGCTAGCACTGGAGTAATATGATCAAATTTTTTGGTTCTAGTCAGGATTCTAGCAGCCGTATTTAGCACTAACTGAAGTTTATTTAGTGCTTTATCCGGGTAGCCGGACAGTAGAGCATTGCAGTAGTCTAACCTAGAAGTGACAAAAGCATGGATTAATTTTTCTGCATCATTTTTGGACTGAAAGTTTCTGAATTTTGCAATGTTACGTAGATGGAAAAAAGCTGTCCTTGAAATGGTCTTGATATGTTCTTCAAAAGAGAGATCAGGGTCCAGAGTAACGCCGAGGTCCTTCACAGTTTTTTTTGAGACGACTATACAACCATTAAGATTAATTGTCAGATTCAACAGAAGATCTCTTTGTTTCTTGGGACCTAGAACAAGCATCTCTGTTTTGTCCGAGTTTAAAAGTAGAACGTTTGCAGCCATCCACTTCCTTATGTCTGAAACACATGCTTCCAGCAAGGGCAATTTTGGTTGCTTCACCATGTTTCATTGAAATGTACAGCTGTGTGTCATCCGCATAGCAGTGAAAGTTAACATTATGTTTTCGAATAACATCCCCAAGAGGTAAAATATATAGTGAAAACAATAGTGGTCCTAAAACGGAACCTTGAGGAACACCGACATTTACAGTTGATTTGTCAGAGGACAAACCATTCACAGAGAAAACTGATATCTTTCCGACAGATAAGATCTAAACAAGGCCAGAACTTGTCCGTGTAGACAAATTTGGGTTTCCAATCCCTCCAAAAGAATGTGGTGATCGATGGTATCAAAAGCAGCACTAAGGTCTAGGAGCACGAGGACAGAGGCAGAGCCTCGGTCCGATGCCATTAAAATGTCATTTACCACCTTCACAAGTGCCGTCTCAGTGCTATGATGGGGTCTAAAACCAGACTGAAGCATTTCGTATACATTATTTGTCTTCAGATGGGCAGCACAGTTCTGTTCAGCAGTGGGAAGGACACGTCACACCCGGCACACACAACCGGTGAGCTGTGGGGGAGCAAGCAATGAGTGTGGGCAGGCAGGCTCCAATCCGGCTCCGCCTCCGATTATACACATTGTGCAGTTGACTCTCTTGCTTCCCCATAGCTAACCAATCACCACTAGGCTTCTAGTCAGCTAACCAATCACCACTAACCTTCTAGTTAGCTAACCTTTGCCCGATTAAGAAACACAAGCTGCAATGAATGCAATAATAAAACAACAGTCCAGCTATGCTTTTCTCTCCTTTGAGTATAGAAAAGTAGGCTGTCTTGAATTTCTAGTCTCGCTCAACCCTTGCATTTTCCCCACTGCATTACATAGCAAGGTTCTGTAGCCAATGTAGCCAAGTCTCCCTCTTTTCTTCATAAAAAACGACTTGATTCTAGCCCTTACTGTTCGTAAGACATGATCCACAATACAGGCACTACGTTTTTGACTTTCTATCATGCATTGGTGGGCCGTATTTTACATTCATAAAGTGGGCCATTATAAAACTATGCTACTTGCGGACAGGACCGTTAACCATTTGTTTAAGTTATCACCTTATTCAGTCATGTTACCTCATTAGCGAGCTGTAGCTAGCAACCTGTGGCGCGTTCACAACAGGACGCAACATTTTGGAACGTTCAGATAGGAATATGCTATGTCATCGAGACTCGTAACTTGACTCATGACTCGACCATTGGTGACTCAGACTTGGAATCAGAATCGAGCACAAGGGACTTGGGACTCGATTCAGACTCTAGGTTTAGTGACTCGACTAAATCACTGGTTGAAACGCCATTAGGTCCCGTTCAAAGTCATTAGCCCCCATTCTACTTTTGGACATCAATGTTGCTGCAGCGTCTGTAGAAAGTTGATAAAAATGGCAATGACGTGATCGAGTGACGGAGACGCAATCCATACTACTTTACCAATACTTTCCGGCACCATCTGGTGATTGTGCTACTTCTCCCCCCCCTCTCTCTCTCTCTCTCGATGCCTTTGTGTGTCTGTTTGTTCTGTATGTAATGTGCAATATCTACAGTACCAGTTAAAAGTTTGGACACACCTACTCATTCAAGCGTTTTTCTTTATTTTTACAATTTTCTACATTGTAGAATAAGAGTGAAGACCTCAACACTATGAAATAACACATATTGATTGAATCATGTAGTAACCAAAAATTAGTTTAACAAATCAAAATATATTTTATATTTGAGATTCTTCAAAGTAGCCACCTTTTGCTTTGATGATAGCTTTGCACATGCTTGGCATTCTCTCAACCTCCTTCACCTGGAATACTTTTCAAACAGTCTTGAAGGAGTTCCCACATATGCTGAGCACTTGTTGGTTGCTTTTCCTTCACTCTGCGGTCCAACTCATCCCAAACCATCTCAATTGGGTTGAGGTCGGGTGATTGTGCAGGCCAGGTCATCTGATGCAGCCAACATCACTATCCTTCTTGGTCAAATAGTCCTTACATAGCCTGGAGGTGTATTTTGGGGCATTGTCCTGTTGAAACACAAATTATATTCTTACTAACCGCAAACCAGATGTGATGGCGTATCGCTACAGAATGCTGTGGTAGCCACGCTGGTTAAGTGTCCCTCGAATTCTAAATAAATCACAGACAGTGTCGCCTGCGAAGCACCCCCACACCATTATCCCTCTTCCTCCATGCTTCACGGTGAGAACCACACATGCAGAGATAATCTGTTCACAAACTCTGCATCTCACAAGGACACGGCGGTTGGAACCAAAAATCTAAAATTTGGACTCATCAGACCAAAGGACAGAGTTCCACCGGTCTAATGTCCATTGCTCGTGTTTCTTGGCCCAAGCAAGTCTCTTCTATTTAAGGGTGTCCTTTATTAGTGGTTTCTTTGCAGCAATTTGACCATGAAGGCCTGATTCACGCAGTCTCCTCTGAACAGTTGATGTTGAGATGTGTCTGTTACTTGAACTCTGTGAAGCATTTATTTGGGCTTAAATTTCTGAGGCTGGTAACTCTAATGAACATATCCTCTGCAGTTGAGGTAACTCTGGGTCTTCCTTTCTTGTTGCACTCCTCATGAGAGACAGTTTCATCATAGCACTTGATGGTTTTTGCGACTGCACTTGATGAAACACTCAAAGATCTTGACATTTTCCAGATTGACTGACCTACATGTCTTAAAGTAATGATGGACTGTCGTTTCTCGATGCTTATTTGAGCTGTTCTTGCCACAATATGGACTTGATCTTTTACCAAATAGTATTCAGTATACCACCCTTACCTTGTCACATCACAGATGATTGGCTCAAACACATTAAGAAGGAAAGATATTCCACAAATTAACATTTAACAAGGCACATATGTTAATTGGAATGCATTCCAGGTTACTACCTCATGAAGCTGGTTAAGAGAATGCTAAGATTGTGCAAAGCTGTCATCAATGCAAAGGGTGGTTACTTTGAAGAATCTCAAATATAAAAAATATTTTGATTTGTTTAACACTTTTTTGGTTACTACATGATTACATATGTTTAATTTCATTGTTTTGATGTCTTCACTATTATTTTACTATGTAGAAAATAGTAAAATGAGTGAGTAGGTGTGTCCAAACTTCTGACTGGTACTGTATGTAGAATAAATTAGGAATTTGCATGGCCAGATAATTCTTATATATTCTTATATATATTTGGCATTTTTCTGCTCTTGGGAATAGAATAGAATGTTATGCAGAAAAATATGTTTGTAGGACAAGGCTATGTATGTTTGTGCACATGGAAGTCAGTGATATATATTTACTATAGGTTAATGAGGCAATACAAATGTGATGTAACTAAAGTGAAAGGACATTTAGTTGACTAAAATGGCCCAGAGTTATTGTCATTTTGACAATAACAAAAATAAATCATTATTCAAATGAAAAAAAATTGGCAATGATGTTTTTAGTCAAAATCACTAGGACTAGACTAAATCCACCCCATGAAACCTAATCCTCTCTGAAATTGCACAAGGCAGCCAACTACCATTACAGTGTGATACATTTCTTATTTCTTCAGATTATTGTGGCTTTGGGAGATAAAGTGGTAATACTGTATACTCAAGGAGAGGAGCGTTGATGCAGCTAGTAGAGTCAGTCGTCCCTGTGCCAAAATATGTGGAGACATGCATGGCTCCCACCAGATTAGCAACATGGGCTTGTTTCCCTGGCATTACCCGAGTATCTTAGCAACAGGACCACGCCAGATTCTTACCTCACCGTGTGCGGCTCCATGTATTAACCTCAACATAATATTTGTTCTCTTTTTTTGTTTCAGAATTTCACCAGATTGAAGAGATATTATATGTACATGTGTTCGGTGAGAGATCTTTATTTAATAAGAGAAATGCAGCACCAGTTAAAGATTTGCTCAGTGTCACAAGTGGACACCTAAGAATGTGATTGGAACTAAAACCCCACCTTGTCTTTTGTCCTAGATTGACAGGAGTCTTACTTAGCCAGATTAATCTGGGATGCTTAGCTTCATATCTTTGAACTGAGGGATTCAAAACTATGCCGGCAGAATGCTTAATATCGGCAATATCATTCGGAGTCAAATAGAATGCAAATTACTTCTACATTTGAAATGTCAACTTAAACATGCCACGCATTGGGCTAGTGGGTAGCCAAGGAACTAATTTAAAGTAATTTAGTTGATTCAGAGCACCACTAATCCTTAATTTTCTTTCTGACATTGAGGTTACAGGAAGTATGGGTGGGAAGAGAACAGACGATGACACTAGTGAGAATCGTAGATTTATTTCTACCTGGCCCTGTCGTCACTGACGTGCTAATGTGGAGTTATTTCCTCCTGTAGACTTCATTTTATGTCAAGAACAACTCTATATTGTAGATCACAACAACACACATACTGTACACTAGAATTGCCTGGGTACAGACAAGAATGCTATACTTACATATACAGTACCAGTCAAAAAGTTTGGACACACCTACTCATTCCAGGGGTTTCCTTTATTTTTACTATTTTCTACATTGTAGAATAATAGTGAAGACATCAAAACTATGAAATAACACATATGGAATCATGTAGTAACCAAAAAATAATAAAAAGAAATAAAGATATATTTTATATTTGAGAAGTAGCCATCCTTTGACTTGATGGCAGGTTTGCACACAATTTAATTAAAAACAATTCAAAGAAAATCATTGTTTTGAAAAATACTTGTACCAAAAGATTTTACCGAAGAAATACCCCCCCAAAAAATCTACCAAAGAAATATCCCCATTTTATTTTTGTCATGAGATGTTAGGTTGTTCCCTTCCATTCTGGAATGTTTCATTTGATCTCATGAGTGTCTGTGTGGCAACAAGGACACACTGCACTGTGTGTGAACAACATAACTGTATGCTGCCATAGGACTACTGCAGTCCAGTACAACTCAACAAAGCATTTTATCTCCCTTATAAATGACGATCCTGGTCATGGACTTCCATCAGGAGCAAACACAGGTGCTCCCAAGGGGGGGCAATTCAAAGAGAAGAGAGGAGGGGGACAGAGTAGGAGCTAAAATACAGCGCAAATTGATGGCCACATGTCAATGAGATGGAGACAACCAGGGCGAAAGGTAAATGTCCCTGGGTAGATGTTTGTGCAGGTATATTAGTGGAGTTCACACTGGGCCCCTGGCTGTGTGTGTGTGTGTTTGTGTTTGTGTGTTTGTGTTTGTGTTTGTGTGTGTGTGTGTGTGTGTGTGTGTGTGTGTGTGTGTGTGTGTGTGTGTAAATCATGACGATCCCCTCGGCCCTTCCCTTTAAGGGCCCAATGGAGCACTTTCAGCTATTTTATACAGCAAAAATAATTTTTATATTTCATAGTAACAGGATACAGTGGGGAGAACAAGTATTTGATACACTTTTGCAGGTTTTCCTACTGGCAAAGCATGTAGAGGTTTTATCATAGTGTGTGTGTGTGTGTGTGTGTGTGTGTGTGTGTGTGTGTGTGTGTGTGTGTGTGTGTGTGTGAGAGAGAGACGGAATCTAAAACAAAAATCCAGAAATCATGGATGGTATGATTTGTAAGAAAATTAATTTGCATTTTATTGCATGACATAAGTATTTGATACAATAAAAGCAGAACTTAATATTTGGTACATAAACCTTTGTTTGCAATTACAAAGATCATACGTTTCCTGTAGTTCTTGACTGGGTTTGCACACACTGCAGCAGGCATTTTGGCCCACTCCTCCATACAGACCTTCTCCAGATCCTTCAGGTTTCGGGGCTGTAGCTGGGCAATACGGACTTTCAGCTCCCTCCAAAGACTTTCTATTGGGTTCAGGTCTGGAGACTGGCTAGGCCACTCCAGGACCTTGAGATGCTTCTTACGGAGCCACTCCTTAGTTGCCCTGGCTGTGTGTTTTGGGTCGTTGTCATGCTGGAAGACCCAGCCACGACCCATCTTCAATGCTCTTAATGAGGGAAGGAGGTTGTTGGCCAAGATCTCACGATACATGGCCCCATCCATCCTCCCCTCAATACGGTGCAGTCGTCCTGTCCCCTTTTCAGAAAAGCATCCCCAAAGAATGATGTTTCCACCTCCATGCTTCACGGTTGGGATGGTGTTCTTGGGGTTGTACTCATGCTCCTTCTTCCTCCATACACGGCGAGTGGAGTTTAGACCAAAAAGCTCTATTTTTGTCTCAGTAGACCACAAGACCTCCTCCCATTCCTCCTCTGGATCATCCAGATGGTCATTGGCAAACTTCAGATGGGCCTGGACATGCGCTGGCTTGAGCAGGGGGACTGCAGGATTTTAATCCATGATGGTGTAGTGTGTTACTAATGGTTTTCTTTGAGACTGTGGTCCCAGCTCTCTTCAGGTCATTGACCAGCTCCTGCCATGTAGTTCTGGGCTGATCCCTCAACTTCCTCATGATCATTGATGCCCCACGAGGTGAGATCTTGCCTGGAGCCCCAGACCGAGGGTGATTGACCATCATCTTGAACTTCTTCCATTTTCTAATAATTGTGGCAACAGTTGTTGCCTTCTCAACAAGTCTACACTTTTATCCCTGATGTCCTTACACAGCTCTCTGGTCTTGGACATTGTGGAGAGGTTGGAGTCTGTTTAATTGAGTGTGTGGACAGGTGTATTTTATACAGGTAACGAGTTCAAACAGGTGCAGTTGATACAGGTAATGAGTGGAGAACAGGAGGGCTTCTTAAAGAAAAACTAACAGGTCTGTGAGAGCCGGAATTCGTACTGGTTGGTAAATGTTCAAATACTTATGTCATGCAATAAAGTGCCAATTAATTACTTAAAAATCAGACAATGAGATTTTCTGGATTTTTGTTTTAGATTTTGTCTCTCACCGTTGAAGTGTACATATGATAAAACATTATAGACCTCTACATGCTTTGTAAGTAGGAAAACCTGCAAAATCGGCAGTGTATCAAATACTTGTTCTCCCCACTGTATATCATATGCAGTTGAGTGGGAGCTCTCCAACGTGACGTTTGAAGAAGCACGCCAGTGTGTCACAAACATTATCTCATCAATGTGACCATTTCACTGGGAGATTTCAGAGTCTACATGAAGGACATTCCAACATGGCTACATCTCAAAGTGATGACAAATGATATGAAACAGCTCATGCTGACTTGAGGCTGTCCTAATATGGACACCAGAAATATAATTTAAGGACTTCCCACAGTTAACATGTATATAGCTACTTGCAGTGGTGTAAAGTTCTTAAATATATTTTAAAGTACTACTTAAGTAGTTTTTTGAGATATCTGTACTTTACTTTTACATTTATATTTTTGACTACTTTTACTTTTACTTCACTACATTCCTTAAGAAAATATTGTACTTTTTACTCCATACGTTTTCCTTGACACCCAAAATGTCACGACTTCCACCGAAGTCGGCTTCTCTCCTTGTTCGGGCGGCGTTCGGCGGTCAACGTCACCGGCATTCTAGCCATCGCCGATCCATTTTTCATTGTTCCATTTGTTTTGTCTTGTTCCCCGCACACCTGGTTTACATTCCCTAATCACATTGTATATATATATTCCTCTGTTTCCCCCATGTCCTTGTGTGGAATTGTTTTGTGTTTTATGGGACACGCCAGGCTAGTTTTCCATGTTCTCTGTTTATTTCACGGAGTATGTTTACTTGGTAACTACAGTTTTTGTGACTGTTTTCACGCTTTGCACTTTTGCCATTTTTGCTGGAGGTTTAAACGCAGTTACGTCCGTCTGCTGTTTGCTCCTGTCTAAATAAAGTGTGCGCCTGTTCACAACTCTCTGCTCTCCTGCACCTAACTACGTACGCACACCCGAGACAGAATTCCACACCACCCATGGAGTCAGCAAGAGCAGGTACCCCTCCTCTGGGAGTTGAGGCAGCAGGCAGGGCTCTCTGGCGTCACCCCAGGTGAGTAGGCACCACTCTCATCCAGAGCCCTCTATTGACCACCTGTTTGTTCATGTTTGTTTTCCTGAGTTTTCGCCGCATTCCCAGCACAAGGCGCTTGTCAATTCAGGCGCGGCTGGTGAATTATATTGACAGAGCGTTCGCCCTTAGTTTAGGGATCCCCATTGTTCCTATGGTTAGACCTTTCCCGATACACGCTCTGGATAGTCGACCATTAGGGTCCAGGTTAATTAGGGAAGCCAACATCTCCATGGCCATGGTGATGCGGGGGAGACACGAGGAGAGCATCAGTCTCTTCCTCATTGACTCTCCTGCGTTTCCCGTGGTACTAGGCCTTCCCTGGTTGGCTCGTCATGACCCCACCATTTCATGGCAACAGAGGGCTCTAACGGGGTGGTAGCAAGAGTGCTCGGGGAGGTGTGTAGGGGTTTCAGTTGGTGCTACCACGGTGGAAAGTCCAGACCAGGTCTCCACTGTGCGCATCCCCCCAGAATATGCCGATTTGGCTCTCGTATCCTGGAGGAGGACGAGTGGAAGACGGCGTTCAGTACCACCTCAGGGCATTATGAGTACCTCGTCATGCCGTATGGGTTAATGAATGCTCCATCAGTGTCCGTATGGACAGCGGCAGCCACACAGAGTTGGTGTCAGTGTCACACAGACTTGGAAGAAGTACATTAGAAGTATAGATACACAGGATACATAGTTATCAGAAAGTACCAAGTATGAGGTTTCCTAGACATTCATGTTTCATCTGAAGGTGAACAGTAAAGTGAAGAAAAGTATCCACATCAAAGTTCTTGTGTTAAATTGTTCTGGCAATGTGTGGTTGTATCGGTTGACATGGGTGGTTTTGGAATCTGTGATCATTATTGTTGAGCAAAATTGGTCCAACTACATACAGAAACTCTATCTGGGTAAAGTTTTTGACAATTTCACAATTTTAGATTATAACCTTGCTTCTCATTGGCATTAGGTTTTATGCAATTGTTCCAGGGAAGACTCAGTAACCAGGAACATATTTAGGACCAGCATTGTGTTTTATTTGGAACAGTCCCTTCTTCTGATGTGAGTGAAGATCGAGGGAGTGAAGCAATTAATTGGAAAATTTTCTATCTCCGATCTCGGATCCAACTCCAGCATAAGCCAAAAACATGTGAATAATGCATTTCAAAGTATGTTCTCTTCTCCGTGCTTAAGAGGAAACTTCATAAATGGAGAAAATGCCCCTTGGATTCCCATTAAATGACAGTGTAACAAATGGCTTTGTTTAACAGCCACTTCAGTGTCTGGGGTTTTATTGATAGAAGCTGGACCGCTGGTTCAGGATTTATGGAAGAAAGAGAGGAGAGGGTGATAAAGTATTTGTGTGCAAGTTACCGATTTCTCAGGTGGCATGTCTGGACCTTGGGGAACTATTGGCTCCAAGCGGCCGTGTCGGCTCCTCCAGTGTCTGTCCTCAATAACAAGTGTTGGACAGCTGTGATTTCATATTAAGGAGTTTTCCTTTGCGTTCCTATCCCGTTCGGTCTGCAATGCGCTCCTGGTACCTTATTGTCGATCTAAAGTGTTAGGTCTTCTGGGAGCCATTGAGGGCCCAGCTGCCAAACAACGGGGAGAGAGACCATTTGTCTAAGCCTGCTCATCTCTAGCTGAGCGCCCTACTTTTCTCTCTCTCTCTTTCCCTCCCTGGTGGACACAGGCTTCTGTGAGGACACAGAATTCCAGTGAGGTCACAAGGGCAAAAAGAGGGAGAAAGAGAGGAAGTGAGTGAAGAGGAAAGAGACCAGGGAGAGATGAGGGTGTGAACGAAGAGGACAGAGACCAGGGAGAGATGAGGGAGAGAGGGAAGGGGAAAGAGACCAGGGAGAGATGAGGGAGTGAACGAAGAAGACAGAGTCCAGGGAGAGATGAAGGAGAGAGGGAAGGGGAAAGAGACCAGGTAGAAATGAGGGACTGAAAAAAGAGGACAGAGACCAGGGAGAGATGAGGGAAGAGGACAGAGACCAGGGAGAGATGAGGGAGAGAGGGAAGAGGACAGAGACCAGGGAGAAATGAGGGATTGAAGGAAGAGGACAGAGACCAGGGAGAGATGAGGGAGAGAGGGAAGAGGACAGAGACCAGGGAGAAATGAGGGACTGAAAAAAGAGGACAGAGACCAGGGAGAGATGAGGGAGAGAGGGAAGAGGAAAGAGACCATGAAGAGATGAGGGAATGAGGGAAAAGGACAGAGACCAGGGAGAAATGAGGAAACAGCTGAGCATGCTCCTTGTAGTGCACTCTAATCAGACAAGACTGTTATACATATTTTATGGTGTTTTATCTTTCTTTATTCAAGTCTTGTGAACATTATATTAATGTAATATCCTATATATTTTAGTTTATACAAATGTACAATATATGTTACCATTGATCAACATACTGTATCAGCAAGTAACTGAAATGGAACACCTGTGATATTTTCACAACATAAATATAATTAAGAAAATTAACCCCCCCATCATCAAATTGTCTATATAATACTTCAAAAATTCTTGCCTGAGATAAACCTGTCACACTCATTAGCTATCCTTTTTGGCCTCCATTCTCCATATGACCAGTTTTCTGTTGTGCCATCAAAGCTAAAGAGTCAAAAGGTAAACGTGATCATAACTGCAAATAACATCAATAAAGGGAGTAACATCAATTTCATCATGGTTACCTAATAGTCATTACTTATTTACTTTACCAGGCAAGTAAGTTTAGAACAAATTCTTATTTGCAATAACAGCCTACCCCAGACAACACTTGGTCAACTGTGCACTGCCCAAACACAGCCAGATGTGATGCAGCCTGGATTTGAACCAGGGACTGCGGGGACACCTTCCTGGAGATACAGTGCCTGAGACCATTGCGCCACTCGGAAGCCCAAATTGCCTCTGTAAGAAATCTAATTATAATGTATGGTATCCATATTAGGACAGCCTCACTCTGATTTATTAGGATATTATAATATGTAGGTTGTAGAATGTTTTCTTTTTAGGTTTGGTGTTTCTGTTGATGGTACAGTAAGCATAGCCGAAATGCCTATGATAGTATTTGAGACTAGTACTGATTACTATTTTAAAGGCCTCTAATAGTACCAGACAGGATATTGATGACTATGGCCTGTGGAAGACTTCACTCCTGGGGGATTTCCTGGAATGTTATCCAATGTAGGGCTCTTCTCTAGCAGAGAGGATGATGTCCCAGAGTTTCTCCCTTCCCTAGACACTTTTCACATTATACCTACTGTGTATTCACAACTGGTTGCAATTATTTCACTAGTCATCAGGAAACAAAGATGGTTCTGGATACATTAGTGGTACATTTTCAAAGTCAGTCATCCCCCACCTAATGATCCTGTGAATGGTACATTACATTACAGCGAAGGCAACAACAGGACTTTTGAAGGATATAATAAGGGGCTTCAGACAGGTATTGTTGTTTGTTTGCTAGGGGGTAAATTGTGTGTACTCCCGGGTTGGGGGTTTCAAAGAGACAAAACAATGAAAAACGTCCCTAATATCACTGGCTTCAGACTGTAGCTAACGGGGTAAGCCGGCCTGAGAAGATAATTTTTAACTTTTCCCAAAGCTTTGTTGGAGGTAAAAAAAAAAGGAAAAAAAGAAGCCTAGTCTAGACATGCAATTGGACTAGGAAAAGGGGAGCAAGAAATTCATGGATTATGCCGGCAGGAAAGAGTAATCTCTATGCTACTTTGTTGGGCTTACTGTTGCATGTCAATGTTAATGGCGCTTGAAAGATCCCTCAGAACCAACCCTGATATTTAGGGGTTTGCATCGGGCTATTGACCCATAATTACCTGTGTTTTGACGAATTACAGGTGTGCGAGGCATGGGTTTCACATCCTGTGTAAACAGTGAGAGAGAGATGATGCCTCAGGCCTTATATCATCAAGGGACCTTGATAAAAAAATAATACTAGTAGTCATATATATATATATATACATATATATATTTTAAATCCCCATGCTCAGACTGGCCCCTGCCTGGGGCCTGTAAATCACTAAGTCTGCCCATGCAGTTAGTGACAACCAACATACAGCGGTGAGACACCTCAGCCTTGCTAGAGACCTGAGAGGTTGTGACACTAGACGTTGGCCACAGGGGTGAACTGATCCGCTGCCAAATTGATCCGTGTGTCGATTTCCATGACAGCCCAATTGAAGAGCGCCGCTCCTCGAATTTATCACCTTGAGCTGAGGCAGTCGACTGACAGACCAAGGAAAATAAAACATCCTTGTAGAATCCCCACATTGAATGCTGGAGAGAGATGATAGGGACTTGGGGTGTGTAACTGACTATCATGTACAGTATGTCCTAATAACCTGTCCGCAACATATCCTATTTACATCTGAAATATATTCTTCAAAGTGCCTGAGTAGGAGAAAAAAAACGATAACAATTTATTATCAAAGAAATCTATTTTCTTTGAATCATGCTGTAGGAATTGCAGGAGTATGCTGGCACATTTACTTGAAGAGAAGGCATGACAAAAGATGCCCTATCGAGTGAACTGGCACGGTAACCTCTGACTGAGTCACAAGTTGAAACCAAAAGCAGTTTGTTTTCTCTTCCTGGGCTTGATTAGCAAAGGCAACAATCGGCGTGCATGAAACATGTTCTAACTTTCTAAGGAGCATAAGTGTAGTTTACATAGGCTCTTGTCACTGAAGCAGAAGGTCAGCAGGAGATCGGCAGAAGATCAGCGTGAGGACAATGTTTTGAGAACCACATTCAATGTTGGTTTACCCTTCAGAGTTATTTTTAAGACTTTATTGACCACAGATGGCTCCTGTACAACCAAACCAGGCAAAGACAGACAAAGTAGGTCACCTAACTTGAGCACCTTATCACTATCGGATGAGATTCATGACACCTAAACCTGAGGGATATCTAGAACTGAAAAGGCTTCTTCAGCTGTCCCCATAGGAGAACCCTTTGGAAGAAACCTTTTTGGTTTTCCACCTTTCCACAGAGGGTTCTACATGGAACCCAAAAGAGTTCTCCAATGGGGACAGCCAAAGAACCCTTTTGGAACTTTTTTTTCGAAGAGTGTAGGTTTAAAAATGAGAGAATAATTAAAGGCAAGGCCTTTAAGGGTCATAAGGGCAACATGTTCATGTTGTTTTTATACCTAAACCTTTATTAAACAATGATGTTGCTTCTTACAGGCAGACATGGAAGATTAATTCACTCTATTGAATACAAATAATTCAATATATTTAATTTGTAAAAATCACAAAAGTGGAAATGTATATTTTAGTTAAATTGTACATGTCAAACCCTTAAAAAACGACAAGAACTCATAAGTCATAACTCTCTGCCTAATTGTCTAATGTTGCTGCAATTGTTACCTTTTCTCCTTGGATGCTCATAATATACAGTAAAATATTGCATAAACCTAAATCAAAACAATTTTACAAACTAGCAATGCAGACATAATGTCACAAAAACAAAATAGATTTATCAGTGGGTAAAGAGCTTGAAATGTCCTATCTGTCACAGAGCTATGGTCAGAACAAACTGTGTGTTGTGGTAAAAGGCAGCGTACGTTTTTGTTCAAACACTCGTTTGTGGGAGCTTGTGCACTCTCAAAGAGTTCAGTCTGCATCAAAGTGTAGCAACATCTGGTTCTGGGCAGAGGGCAGGTGGACACAAGAGGCCTCCATTTTATCTAGTTTTTTTTTTAGGGGGGCACAGCGGGGTTAGTGGGTTAGTGGCAACACAGTAACGCACAGCACACTGCTGTGAGATTAATTTGACTCAGGAAAAACAGCATTGCTATTTCCTGGATCAATGTTTGAAAATGAACCTTATCCATACATCTTTCTGGGTCCCTCTGTCATGTGGGCTTTTGTAACAAGTAAATGTACAAAGGATGGAGTCAGGTCATTCAGATTGATTCAAGGCATACCAAGATTATTATCTGTTCCCGTTTAATTCATTATCTTTTGATGTTTCAGCGGTTTTTGAGACACTTTGCATTTGTGTGATTATGTTTCTAATGTGTGGAAGAGATCATTGAAAACAAGGAATGCACATTACATAATGTGCCTGTTTTTAATACCAGTAACAATGAAATAATAATCATCATCATTTTCCTTTATTGCTGCTGAAGAGAACTGTGGATGAGAGACAAATAGTGTGTGTGTGTGTGTGTGTGTGTGTGTGTGTGTGTGTGTGTGTGTGTGTGTGTGTGTGTGTGTGTGTGTGTGTGTGTGTGTGTGTGTGTGTGTGTGTGTGGGGGGGGGAGAGAGAGAGAGAGAGAGAGAGAGAGAGAGAGAGAGAGAGAGAGAGAGAGAGAGACCTCTGTGACCACGGCAATGTCTTCTTGAGAAAGATTGCTGGCAGGCCTGGGGTCAGAGGTTGGGCCTCTCAGGGAATTCTCTCTTTAAAAGGTTATCTGGGCCTTGAAGGATGTCCTCTGATGTGATTCCAGTTTATAATTGGGTATGATTGAAATAATATATAATATCAGGAACTCGCTGGAGGTCACCTTCTTCCCAGGATTCTTTTTTGCTCAAGAAATTTGCCAAAAATGTGTAAAATGTTGTCCATTTTATTTCGCAAGTGAAATGTGATAATGCATCCAACATGATGCATACACTTATTGATATACTGAGGTGAATTGACATGGTGTTCAATTCTACCTTGCAGCAAAGGCACGACAGCTGACACATTTTAGTCAGAATATACCCCTCACAGAATATTTCTCTAACTGTGCTCAGCTACGCTTCAGTGTCTCTCAACTGAAATGTAAGTAAGGACATAGCGCACAAGGGTGCATTTCACCTTGAAAATGCTGTTTAAGACAAAATAACATACATTTTTTCAGTATTTCTCATGTTCTACTTCCTATCTGTTTGTTGGTTATTCCTTATTAGGGGGACTTTCATTTGCTAGTTCAGTTACTTCCTAGCGTCTAAATCTCCTTAGATATTTTTTTCTTGTTGGGAGAAAACTCAGCTAAATCCGGGAAGAATTAATATTTATTCAATGTGAAAATAATTTGTCAAAAGTGTTTTTCTTAATCCTGATAATTAGAGCGCGCCGAAAGACAGATCAGTGTCATTGTAAATCACGGGCCCTGGCCGATTGACTTCTGGTCCTTATAAATTTCAGGTGAAGATGTGAGCGGATAAAGGTTAGATTAGGCCTAATCCAGAGTAGCAGCAAGCCCTTAATCTGTTATGATACAAGGATGATCACTTAAAAAGGTCTGGATTGAGGGCCTGTGTCCTGGTTGGAGGAGAGAGGGCTCGACTGGGACCGGTCTTAAAACGTGCTTAGCGGACATGGTGGCGTGGCAGCTGTGAGCACTCGGGTGGTGAAAGAGAGAAAGAGAGAGAGAAGGAAGGGAAGACATCTCAGTATCACCATCTCACCCCACGTCTGGGTTTCCCACAGAGGGTGGGGTTTAGGGGAAACCTGTTGTCGTGCAGTAATCTGAAGATCAACAAGCGAGGTTTGAGGCCCAGGCTATGATTTCACTATGGCGCATAAGGGATCTGCCGAATGAAGCCTCAAAGTGGCATTAAGGGTCCACGTGGAAAACAACTCATCTTGTTAGAGAGGGAGACAGGAGACATGAGGCTCCGCAGCCCCGAGTTCCTCCGTTGTTTGAGGGATGAGGGAATGAGAATTTGGTTGTCTCTTCTCCGTGTCATATTACCCAGGAGAAGGGTAAAGGGAAGGGAAGGGAAGAAGCATGGAGAAGGGGATTAGTGCAAGCAAAATCTGCATGGCTGGGTGAAATAGGGGTGGAAAGGACTGGCAGACTGACAGGATGCAACGCTGGCATCTTTGCAGTGCCGGCCTGAGTGGCAGGGTTGCTTATGGATGGCCTTGCCAGCCAGCTGGGGCACAGTGATGTGTAAAATCCTCATTGATCCTTGTTTTATTGAGATTTGATTCACCAATATTTAAATAATTTGTTTACTGTAGCACACATTTGTCCATGTGCGTAGCTGGCAGTATCAGCGTGTTTCAACACACACACACACTGGCAAAAGACTGGTACTATATAGTTTGCCTTTTGGGCTAATCAAGAGGCAAAGGGGGATCCGTTGATATGCTATGTCACTTATTATTGCTGTGACACTGGAGCATTTTGTTGTCATTATAGTGTTGAATTATAGTGTTGAATTAAAGAGATATAATACATGACATCATTCATCTATCAGGTTGATGCATAATGGAAGCAGATAAGGGTTTTATCAGGCTATGAATATAAACATCATGGCGAGACCAATGTGGAGAGGCTTGTCGCTCAAGTAGCAAGTTGACTGATATTGAAGAGTGTCCCAGGAAATCATTTGCATATTCACTGAGCTGTTTTATATGATAATAACTGGGATGAAATTAATTCACTCATATGTTTATTGACTTTTTGACGGGCCTATTGATTGACACAGAGATGACCCGATACATAGTTACTGGTCTGGTTCATTATCTCATTTGGAGATGTGTCATTAACATGGAATTTAAAATGCCACACCAGATATATTACTGCTCATGACTCCCCATGTCTTCTGGCCATTGATATGTGAAATGATTTGTGCATTCACTGAGCTGGGCAAGTAGACTTTGCCCATACATTGCATGCAATTTGAAGGCAAACGACAGAGACACAAGATAATATGAGAGCATGATGCATCGTAAGGTCATGACCCGTGTGTAACATCGTGCTTAGTTTATCATTAACCAATGCATATGCTTAAACATCACACATGATATTACCCATACAAGGCTATTCATTACTAATTATTTTTCTGTTACTATGCTAACTGCCAAGTTTGTCAACTACAACCAGTTAAAACATGGGTTTAGTCCATCTTTTAGTTCTAAACAAATAACTGAATTGATGAATTGCCCCTGGAGCCACCTGTAAAGCTAACTGTATATACGCACAGTATGATATATGCGCTGTAGGTATATCATGGACGGACGGACGGACGGAAGGACAGATAGATTGGACAGAGGAGTTCAAATTGATGATGTAACATGGATTACTATTGTCAATACTCCACTCTCTACCATTAATAAAATGTGTCAGTGTCTCACTATGGTAACTTCCCGTAATTATAAAACCAATCAACGCATATGCTAAACAATGCTTTTAATAAACACATAAGTCTCTGTCTACAGGGGTACAGGGAGAGGTTTTATTAGATTTCTATTCTGCTCTGAATTTAAACAAGCAGAGGGATCACTCTCATGTCGACCACCTAGCTGATTAGCTTGGACCACAGAGTCCAGAGGTCCACTGAAGTCAAACTTATTAGAAAATACTTCTCTCATTTAGTTTCCTAAAGAGCCATTGAAAATAATACCAAGGAACACATGTTCCAATGAACATATAACAGCCTCTGCTGTTAACCTGCTACAATGTGCATTTATGCACGATTATGGCCAAACCTAGACAATCGTCTTGATGGAGTCTCATTACATTCTGGCTAGTTTCTCTCTGATTTACCAGAGGGACTCTGGCGTGCGCGGGAGGGCATGTGCAATCTCTATTGTCTGGATATAAAAGAATAAATATCCCGCTAAATCCAGAGTGCTCCCAGGGTTGGGCTAAAGCTGCCGCTCAGTATTCACCGCTGTGTCTGGGTCTTTGGTTCCTCCATCCTGGAACTTTCCTTGCCTCTTTTGGAGCAATAGTGAAGGAGAGAGAAAGAGAATAGGAGGAGGGAGGGGAAATGAAGCGGGGGGGGGGGCGTTTGATGTGTTGATTGGGAAGAGGGACGAGAACAGCAGCAGCTGCACTGGGGAGATTCCCTTGGGGGAGCCGACTTGATCGCTAAATGAAGACCTCTAGTGCTTTCTTGTTAGCCAAGATGGATCCCCGCGACCAGATGAAGCGGCAATTAGTCCATGGTGGCCAGCTTTAGGTGCACGCGATCAGAAGCCACAAATCAGTGGTTCTCGGGGCGAAGGGGTATTGGCAGCTACTGCCCCGGGCTGTGTCCTTGCCCCGCTGGCCCTTTTGCCGCCTCTTTACCACAACAGAGGAGAGCGAGGATGGGAGAGAAATCCCAAGCCGAGAGGGCTGCACACATCTCTCGTTAAATGATCTCCTTGGTATTTGGGATACAGCTGTGCACATCTGATTAGACTAGAGCAGGCCCTGGCTAGCAAAGGCTGGTAAGAAGCATTTTCTCTTAGATCTCAGAACCTTTCTTCTAGCACATAAGAAACAACAATTTGCCACATTTCTGTCTGGTCTGTCTGGGCAATCTATCATGTGGATTCTTCATCACTGTATGTCCATCTACCAACACATACACAAAGCTGCGTTTGAAATGATCTTATTTCTTTGTTTTTTGATTACTTTTGCAGGATTAACTTGATTTTATTTGGGGTGGGGGGGGGGGGGGATTCACAGAAATGTGTCGTAAGGCTGTTATGTCACATGTAAGCTCGATTCAATTGTGCCCGCTAGACAAAACCACCAGGTCAACCAATCAGAATGGTCAACTGAGACAAAAACAAAATAAAATGTTTTGTTTTGTCTGCTTTCACAGTAGCTTCTCGTCCTATGGAGCTGATAATGCCACTGGAGCAATGCAGCATGGGAAAGTTTGTGCCACTGCATGATGAAGCTTTCTATTTATATTAAAATGAGGATGCTCCTCGGGGAGACATAGAGGGGAATGGAACAACAAACATGGAGCTTTAGAGACCGGAGAGAGTGTAGGGGAACAGTGACAGCAAAATGGCAGCTCCTCATACAAAGCGGCCCTAAGGACCTTAGGAAGAGTTATAATACGCACAGGGGCTTGAGATACGCAGAGTGTGGCGTGCACTTTGCCCATAAAACAACACCCACGGTAATAAAGTAAGTCCCCTAAATCCACCGACCATAGTGCCTCGATCCCTTAAATTGGCGTTAGTTGGGATTTTGCCTTGTTAAATGTGTTGACCAACAGTGTAGCAGTGCCGCCTGACCTCTGATAGATTGGGAAATGTGCCTCTGTTTGGTGTAGTTGTTTTCAAAGCCTGTGTTTGTTGCTATATTGACTACTGACTTTGTGGGTATTTTTCTGGACCAAATGATGTGCTCTGCTCTATAAACCACGTGTGTGTTTGAAAGTGTACAATGTACAGCTCTTTGCTCAGCTCATAGACTGGTCACATTTCTCAGCTCATAGACTGGTCACATTTCTCAGCTCATAGACTGGTCACACTTCTCAGCTCATAGACTGGTCACATTTCTCAGCTCATAGACTGGTCACATTTCTCAGCTCATAGACTGGTCACACTTCTCAGCTCATAGACTGGTCACATTGCTCAGCTCATAGACTGGTCACATTGCTCAGCTTATAGACTAGTCACACTTTCACATGAATTGCATAAACACAAAAGACACGTTTAAAGCTTTTAAAAGAGACCACTGAGCTGTTGGATGTTAAAGTCTTCCACAGGAACATTCAGCAGCAAAATGATGATCATGCAGGTTAAATTATCCTATTGATAAATACACCAGAACTACACAATTTTCTCAAAAACTGCATCTTGCTATAATGACCTATATCATCAGCCAGTCATAATAATATTGGCCATTAAATAGGAAGATTTTTTATAGCAGAGTGGACTGTAGTAGGATGGACCCTGGCCCCACGGTCTACTGGTTAATTAAACTCAAGGGTGAAGGCATTATTTGTGGGAAAGAATCCAATTATTTTGCCTCTCCAAACTGAAAGAGAGCGGCTGTGTGATAGTGGTGGTGATGACACCACTCTGAGGGGAAATAGATAACCACTTCAGCACTGAAGGAGTCCGTTGTTCATATACTCAACCCCTTGATTAGTCCATAGGCACCCCCTCGCCTTTTCACAGACGTTAAAAATAATATTATTATTGGGTGATATAATGGTAACCAATGGAAAAAACAGGTCATAATTGTCATGTTCTTATTTTGCATCATTTTTGGGGTGGGAAAGTGATGCTAGAAAGTTGTCATGCCTTAGGTAATTATAACTTCAAAGGCAGCAAGATTTTACAAAAAAAAATAACCAATTAAAAAAATTGTACAACCTCGTAACACCTAAAAACAGACAACTATTACCCTGTCTACCACTGTGTAATGGATGGCCTTGTTTGAACATAGCTCCTTGGTTTTCTCAGCGCAATTAGGAGACTTAACATGGGATCAGGACTGAATCACAAAAAACATGTTTTAAGATGTTTTAAGAAATGCCTTATTGAGGGTATACTTCAAAGAAGTCCATTTATAACACTCATTCAATGCACGTTGATTTCACAAGGTATGCAGAAAGTAAACTTTCATGTTGGGAAAGCCCAATGCCTTAATGAACATAGGCAATGGGATAGTCCAATATTCTATATATACACATGGACTGAAACATCCAGTCACAGCACTAAATGTTAAAGTCTTCACAAAAGTCACATTTTAGTGTATTTAGACATTATTTAACTTACTCTCACTCCTTTTTCTATTTACCAAGCTGTCAAACATGACCCATCTCACTAATTGATGTTTGTGTACTTGCATTTGTTGAGCTGGGGCCTGTTTGATGTGACTGGCCCAGTTTGTGTCTGTGTGTGTGTGTGTGTGTGTGTGTGTGTGTGTGTGTGTGTGTGTGTGTGTGTGTGTGTGTGTGTGTGTGTGTGTGTGTGTGTGTGTGCATGCCACATATCATTTCACACTTTCATGTCTCCGCTGGGACAGGCAGGCCCCTAATCTGCTCCTGGGAGCTCTCACCCCTCCTGAACTTTGGCATGGCGTGGGTCACCTTCACGGGCCTAGGGGACCTGCCTGCAGCCTCAGCCAGCCTTAATCCTGAGGAGTCGATAGATGCAGGGCTGCAGGCCTCAGCTCTACACACAACCCCTGGGGATCCGCTCATTTCAATAAATGTAAAGTGATGCAGTCCACAACCAAACATGATGAAACATGAAAGCTGGGGGAGCATTCTCACAACATGTACATGGAACGTGGTCAACGTTCACATAGCCTCACACGTGATTACGATCCCATAGGTACACAGATGCGCTGGATAAATTGGTGTCCTCGGGGCAAAATGGGAAGGTGTGACCTGGTGAGATTTCGTTAAATGACAGGCAAGCGAGTGGAACATTTGATCGCTTGACGGAGTCGATGGAGTCTGCTCCCACGATATGATCTCCTAGCAACATAACTCTTCTGCATATTTCATATTATTATTAGTGTGCTTGCTTTAGCTAGAATGAATACTTTGTATAACGTTTTTGTAGTATTCCTTTTGCTCCTGCTCTTTTAAAGAATGTCAAGTTAATACGACAACAAAGTTTACAACGTTAAATAACCAGGATTCATAAAATGGCCCTACGTCAGGATCTCACAGAGGGATTTTTTTAAACCTTTAAATGGCAAGTCAGTGAAGAACATATCCTTATTTTCAATGACGGCCTAGGAACAGTGGGTTAACTGTTCAGGGGCAGAACAACAGATTTGTACCTTGTCAGCTCAGGGGTTTGAACTTGCAAACTTGTGAGTCCAGTTCCTAGTCCAACACTCTAACCACTAGGCTACCCTGCCACCCCAGCAAACACAAACTCTCAAAAGATCTTTCATTTCTGGTTTGATGTGTGCCAGTGACATGTGGCGATGTTAACCCTCTGTGGAGGGTGGAGGTGGGGTGGAGGAAATGGCCAACTACCATCCTGCTGTGAAGGGAGCCAGTGGGGACATGCATGTCTAGCTGGGGGCTGGGCAGAGTGTGTGAAACAATGAGATGGGTGGCTGAGCGGGGCCTCCCTCCATCACAGCCCTAAATAGGGTATCCGGGCTCAGCCAGAGTTTGTGAGGGAGCTGAACTCTCATGGGAGGCTAGGTTCACTGGGTTTCTGATAGGAGTGTATGATTAAGGTCACAGACTAATGTGACAGTGGTGGGGTGAGGTGGCAAGACAAGCACTACAGGGTTAAGTTTATAGTTGTGTAGCTATAGGGCCGGGGTTAAGGTCATGCTGAGTTAATGGTCATTGTTGGTTAATGGTCATCAACTGGTTAATGAACGAGGCAAGGGGATGTTCATATGGAAGAGAGGCAGTGGGTTTTGCTTTCATGTAAATGATGTAATGATCATGTTTGATGTGCAATGCCTGTTTGTCTTGCTTTAATAAAATAAGCCCCACATTGGGTGCAAATTTAACTTGACGTAGATACGGAACTAAAAGAAATAGGTGCCCAAATGTGAGTCCTAGTCGATTAAAGTACCAGAAGCATTGTACCTTTACACCCTCTACCCACTACTGTGACTGTCCTAACATGGACACTGTATATTATGCTATGTGCATAAAATATGGAGGTGAAATGAGCAGAGAACACATTTCCCTGCTCGAGCACGGTATACATTTCAGGGCATCATCAAGGTCATTCAGAAATGTCACAGTGATCCTAAGTAACTTTGAAGCTCTCTTTTGAGCTCTCCGGGTATTGATGAATTAATTCAACCTGCTAATCAAAGCTGATGATCTAATTCTGTTGAGTTTGGCTGATAGAAGATGGTCTCAAACAAGAAGAAGGTCTAAAACAGGAAGATGGTCTAAAACAGGAAAATGGTCTCAAAAAGGAAGATGGTCTAATACAGGAAGATGTTCTTAAACAGGAAGATGGTATAAAACAGGAAGATGGTCTCAAACAGAAAGATGGTCTCAAACAGGAAGATGGTTTCAAACAGGAAGATGGTATAAAACAGGAAGATGGTCTCAAACAGAAAGATGGTCTCAAACAGGAAGATGGTCTCAAACAGGAAGATGATCTCAAACAGGAAGATGATCTCAAACAGGAAGATGATCTCAAACAGGAAGATGGTCTCAAACAGGAAGATGGTCTCAAACAGGAAGATGGTCTCAAACTGGAAGATGGTCTCAAACAGGAAGATGATCTCAAACAGGAAGATGATCTCAAACAGGAAGATGATCTCAAACAGGAAGATGGTCTCAAACAGGAAGATGGTCTCAAACAGGAATATTGCATTTGACAGTATAATGAAATAATATTGTTTTTCTCTCTTTAATTTCTTTGCATTGTAATGGTGTTTTGTGACTGAACAAGATATAATTTCAAGTAAAGATGAGATTTTACCAGACGGTCATCAAAGGGGGCCAAGTCAAGGGATGCTTTCAAAAAAACAATCACAGGATCATACTATTCCCAATGGTGATCATCCACACCAACCATAGGAGATGGTCAAACAGACTGCAGTCTGACGGACTGACAGACAGACACAAATAGATAACTTTGACCTCCAGCTCTAAGGGTATTTCACTTAGGCACCAGACGGGCCGCACCAAAAGTGTTTATTACCAATGACCCCAAAAAAATACATTAGGAGTGGGCTCCCTGACCATCTGCCTCAAATCAAATGCCAAAAGATTATTCCACATAATTATTCTAAAGGGCAATTGGTTGATATGTGTCAGGGTCGTAGGTCGTGGCCGGTATAAGCAATCTGATTGGGGCTGGGTGTTGGGCTGTAATATGTATCTGCGTGGTAGGCTCTAACCCTATTCCCCAGGCTGATTGCTCTCTGTCACTTCCCTTCAAGTCATGTAAATTGTGTCTGCTGCTCTCCTATAGCGACTGGAGGACGGGGGATGGTTGAGTTGTGTGTGTGTGTGTGGTGGAGGGTGATTTGTGTGTGAGTATGTGGATGATGGAGACATGCTGTGCGTGCGTGTGTGTGTGTGTGTGTTTGTGTGTGTGTACATCTTTCTGATGTCCACTCTCACCAGAGCTGTCCCCGCTCCTGTATCGTGGTAATGGCTTCTTTCGGGCAATCAGAAGAGACGGTTTCTTGACTTATCTCCTTTAATGGCTTGTCCTCCTCAGGCAAAAATTGAATAGCCCCGACATGGCCTTAGGCGGACGATGAAAATTCAATAATTCGTCGGGGTCAACGTCCTGTCATTTTTGGGGGGTTGGGGCGAGTAATTACACTGCACTAACATGGGCCCGGATGATGGGAGTGTGGGGTGGAGTGTGTGGGTTTGAAGGAAAATGGGAAGAGGAGGAGGTGGAGATGGTCACCTTGATGTACCCACTCATCCGGTACCTCGTCCCATTCAGGCCAAAACCAGATGACCATAGCTCTGTGTCACAGACTAGCGGAGGTAGAAAAGTGTTCAAATGGATTGGGTTTATTTTCTGGTATCAGAAATGGCACCCTTTTTCCCTGGGTCTGTGAAAGGAGTAGAAGTTTGCTCATTTGATGTTGCGCATAGTTGTTCAAACAGGACATGGGCGGGAATTTGGAGCTTCAAAAACATATGCATAGTGAAAAAAAAACTATTTAGAACAATAAATCATTCAGACAAAAACTCATCAAATATTTATTCCACCCTATACATTTAGAATAGTACTTCAGAGAATATGGATAGATCATCTTAGAAGTCATATAAATATCTTATCGTGTGACAAAGTGTCCCACCTTCCACATACACATGGTACATGAACTGCTGTCGATCCCCTCCCCGCCTCCCATGTCAAACACAAACGTGTCATATTCTCCATAAAACGGAATACATTTCCAATGGAAAAGGATCGGGATGGGTAACCCCTGAGAGAAAGATGGAGATAGAGAGCAAACAAGAGGGTGCTGTCTCCCCTCTGTCAGTTTTATATGACATTATTATTCCTCGGGTTGTAAATTCTGGCATGTTAAGATCTCTGACAACAACAATATCAAATTCAATCAATTCAATCTCTCCCGGGCCTTCTTCCTCGCCATCCTAGGATGATTTTCAGCCGTTGATAGTTCCTAAATCAAATGGACGTGGATTCTGCATAATTGTGCTGTGACGATACAGTGGCCAGGGTTGGGTTGTCGTGAGTGGGTCGTCGGTGGCTTCATCGAGTTAATGTGAATGCTGTAATGTGAATGCTGTATAATGCAGTATAAAATGTGGCCTCATAAAACACTGCACTGACATATTGCTAAACAGGCCATATGTTTATTTATCACACCTCCATGATAGAGGAAAAAGAGGTGGTCCTTCATATGATATTCAATACCTCATTCAATACATTCATCGGTCGGTCTGTATGCTAAATCTATTACACAGAGTTGTGTGTCTGTGTGAAATGCTGTATTCTGGATGTGTCTCAATGTGGGCATAGTATTGAATTAGGATTTTCACGATTTCTGGGGTAAAGAATTCTGATATGAACTTAAAAATAGCAGCAAATTAGACACTTAAAACATCATGCTCGTTTGGTGTGTGTCTATGAGTGTGTGTGTGTGTGCCTGTGCACATCTGCATGGATGTGTATGTCTTTGCAGCGAATGATTTCTCTGATTGATCATTATTTGATGGCCTCTTCATTACAACGCTAATGAGAGGTGGTCATGCTTTCCTGCTCCGACCGAGGATTTTCTGCCCTGTCGCTAAAAACATGCGGAATGAAGATGACATGGGTGATCTGGGATGGATGATCCCCCCAGTTAATATTTCCAATCTGTTAATCAATGGACCCAATGGCCACCACATTGCTGAACCACCTCAGCCACCCAAATGTGGTGTATGTCCGCAACTACTGTAGGGGGGTTGGCTTACAGGTAGAACCGGAGGTTCAGGTTGGCAGCTGAATAAGCGTGATAAAAAAGTTTCAGAGACACCTAAAAAAAAGGCTTTTGTTTTTTTTCGAGACCTAGCATTAGGATAAGTTCATCCTTTGTGAGATGGCGATGGAGATATTGGTCAATACTAAGTATTATACACTGAGGCAGTTGTTCTCTCTATCTGTTCACAAGGTTACACGGATAATGAAATAGAAATCAACTTTTTCATGGGAGGGGAGGTGTAGTGTAGTGGTTTGCTGGAGGTTTGAGATCATAGCGCAGAACGAAAACGTATTAACAATGTAATAACAAAAGATTATGTTCATCTGAGGCGCGAAGCCCTCCGTTTTCTTGGCTCGCACCGACTGTGAAGTCTTTATTCTGCGGGTCGTCCCCCTTAAAAAAGGTTATTATGTTCTCTCACTGTGACAGTGCTGGCCCGGGGAGCTCCAATATTGTGGCAGGGGGTCGCTTGTACCACATTAGATCCAATAAATGTGCGTTGGCACTCACTCAATTTAAAGTAAAGCCCTTTCTTCCTTCTACCTCCATTCTTCATTCCTAATAGGGTATTCCACAGACACATTTAATAAGTTTTGGGATATCTGCTAGGCGGCAAGTTGAATATTTCTATTTTTTCTTTCAATCTTTTGTAGTGAATATTTTTTTTTGGGCAGTAGTTACTTTGTGTGAGACCCCCCCCCAAAAAAATGTTTTTTGGGGGGGAATTTTTTGTAGCTAGTTGTATAGTGCAGCACATAATAATAGTTTCAGAAGTTTATAAGTTTGCATTCTGTTGTGTCATTTTTCAAGATGTTTTTGTGTAAGATGTTTGAAATACTCACAAAATGTATATGACTATCAGTTTTCCTTGAGTGTGACTACCTTTTCGTGATCCGATTCCTTTCTAGATTATTCATCGAACACATAATTAACACTTTACAATTGTACATGATCTACTATTATATATATGTTTTTTACATTGTCTTCAACCAAACAACATTCCCTAGTGAAATAAAACTTATCTTTCACCATCCATACACCAGTAGAATCAGTTTCCATCTTTCACCATCCATACACCAGTAGAATCAGTTTCCATCTTTCACCATCGATACACCAGTAGAATCAGTTTCCATCTTTCACCATCCATACACCAGTAGAATCAGTTTCCATCTTTCACCATCGATACACCAGTAGAATCAGTTTCCATCTTTCACCATCCATACACCAGTAGAATCAGTTTCCATCAGGACCATCCATACACCAGTAGAATCAGTTTCCCTCAGAACCATTCATACACCAGTAGAATCAGTTTCCATCAGAACCATCCATACACCAGTTGAATCAGTTTCCATCTTTCACCATCCATACACCAGTAGAATCAGTTTCCATCTTTCACCATCCATACACCAGTAGAATCAGTTTCCATCTTTCACCATCCATACACCAGTAGAATCAGTTTCCATCCGGACCATCCATACACCAGTAGAATCAGTTTCCATCCGGACCATCCATACACCAGTAGAATCAGTTTCCATCAGGACCATCCCTACACCAGTAGAATCAGTTTCCATCAGGACCATCCATACACCAGTAGAATCAGTTTCCATCAGAACCATCCATACACCAGTAGAATCAGTTTCCATCAGAACCATCCATACACCAGTTGTCACACCCTGACCATAGTTTACTTTGTATGTTTCTATGTTTGGTTGGTCAGGGTGTGATCTGAGTGGGCATTCTATGTTGGATATCTTGTTTGTCTATTTCTATGTCTGGCCTGATATGGTTCTCAATCAGAGGCAGGTGTTAGTCATTGTCTCTGATTGGGAACCATATTTAGGTAGCCTGGGTTTCACTGTGTGTTTGTGGGTGATTGTTCCTGTCTCTGTGTTTTGCACCAGATAGGGCTGTTTTCGGTTTTTGCACGTTTGTTATTTTATCATGTATAGTTTCTTTAATTAAATAATATGAATAACAACCACGCTGCATTTTGGTCCGCTCCTCCTTCCCACAACGAAAGCCGTGACACCAGTAGAATCAGTTTCCATCAGAACCATCCATACACCTGTAGAAATGGAAAAACCAGATCATTTTCTATGCACTTTACTGCAACACAAATACTTATTTTATGTGAGTGCAATTCTTTGTGATATCATTAGTTATTCAAAAAACATTTAAGCTTTTATTTTTATTGTTTTTAATTTGTTTAATTTCCTGTGAAGCACATTGTGTTGCATTCCATAGCTGAAATGTGCTTTATAAATCACTCCTGATTTGATTTGAGAAAATAAGAGCTTGTTTAACAAAAGAAACTGAATACAACAGGCCATGATATACATGTCCATCCATGCTACAGTATCGGCTACTCGGCCTACCTACCCCATACTCTGTTAGTAATAGTACTCAGCCTACCTACCCCATACTCTGTTAGTAATAGTACTCAGCCTACCTACCCCATACTCTGTTAGTAATAGTACTCAGCCTACCTACCCCATACTCTGTTAGTAATAGTACTCAGCCTACCTACCCCATACTCTGTTAGTAATAGTACTCAGCCTACCTACCCCATACTCTGTTAGTAATAGTACTCAGCCTACCTGACACATACTCTGTTAGTAATAGTACTCAGCCTACTTACCCCATACTCTGTTAGTAATAGTACTCAGCTTGCCTACCACATACTCTGTTAGTAATAGTACTCAGCCTACCTACCCCATACTCTGTTAGTAATAGTACTCAGCCTACCTACCCCATACTCTGTTAGTAATAGTACTCAGCCTACCTACCCCATACTCTGTTAGTAATAGTACTCAGCCTACCTACCCCATACTCTGTTAGTAATAGTACTCAGCCTACCTACCCCATACTCTGTTAGTAATAGTACTCAGCCTACCTACCCCATACTCTGTTAGTAATAGTACTCGGCTTGCCTAACACATACTCTGTTAGTAATAGTACTCAGCCTACCTACCCCATACTCTGTTAGTAATAGTACTCAGCCTACCTACCCCATACTCTGTTAGTAATAGTACTCAGCCTACCTACCCCATACTCTGTTAGTAATAGTACTCAGCCTACCTACCCCATACTCTGTTAGTAATAGTACTCAGCCTACCTACCCCATACTCTGTTAGTAATAGTACTCGGCTTGCCTAACACATACTCTGTTAGTAATAGTACTCAGCTTGCCTACCCCATACTCTGTTAGTAATAGTACTCAGCTTGCCTACCACATACTCTGTTAGTAATAGTACTCAGCCTACCTACCCCATACTCTGTTAGTAATAGTACTCAGCCTACATACCCCATACTCTGTTAGTAATAGTACTCAGCCTACCTACCCCATACTCTGTTAGTAATAGTACTCATCCTACCTACCCCATACTCTGTTAGTAATAGGAACATCCTGCAAGAACAGAACAAGCATTTTCAATGACTGATTAGTGATTGATCGCCTGCAGAGCACCTCCCTAACGGTCACTTGTGAGAGGCTCTTTGTTTCATTGTTTTCAGCCTTCCAGAGAGAGAGAAAGACAGGGAAAGGTGCAGAGAGAGAGGAGAGAGAGAAGGAGAGGTGCAGAGAGAGAGGAGAAGCAGAGAGGGAGAGAGGAGAGAGATGAGAGAGGGAGAGCATGAATTCATTAAATGTGCCAAACCCTTGTCTCAAAAATTGATCTATATTTTTGAGCCTCCATCGCCCCATCTCATCTGTATTCCAGATTTGTCCCCAGACAATACCGCCCCTGATTGAGAGGCAAATGCGAGAGAATCATAAATCTTTTAAAACAATTCTCCTTAACACGTGCATGTCTTAATCTAAGATAACTATTGTTTTAGAACACATGGCCCCAGTGTATTTACTTGTTTGTACTACATCTAAAGTGTTGACACGGTGTATTTACTTGTTTGTACTACATCTAAAGTGTTGACACGGTGTATTTACTTGTTTGTACTACATCTAAAGTGTTGACCCGGTGTATTTACTTGTTTGTACTACATCTAAAGTGTTGACACGGTGTATTTACTTGTTTGTACTACATCTAAAGTGTTGACACAGTGTATTTACTTGTTTGTACTACATCTAAAGTGTTGACCCGGTGTATTTACTTGTTTGTACTACATCTAAAGTGCTGACCCGGTGTATTTACTTGTTTGTACTACATCTAAAGTGCTGACCCGGTGTATTTACTTGTTTGTACTACATCTAAAGTGTTGGCACTTTGACCTCATGGAGGTTATTTTGGACCTTTGGGTATCAAACGTCGTGGGAGTAAGAAGGCAAACCCAAAACTCTTTCTGCAATGAATACAGAAGGTTTTTAGAAAAATCCTATACAGTTTCTTTGTCACTTGATTGGACAGACAATTGAATTGCTAGGCAGCTGACTTGACTGTGTAGTTACTTTTTTTTAATAGTGTTAGTCTATTCATCAGATGTCCAGTTAACCTCTCCACTACCCTCCACCCCAAATAATAATGATTGTCTTAATGAGCTCTTAAAAACGACTTTCCTGTCCAACTTAATTAACAAAATGATATGTATTTATCCCACCTCCATTGTGTTTGCCACTCCACAACAAGAGTGATGGGACATGTCCGTTCAACTGTCCAATAGCAGGCCACTATCTTCCCGTCTGCCCCTGTATGCGTAATTGTGTCTGTGTCTTTGTTACCTGCTCTGTGTCTTTGTTAATTGATCCAGCGTGTATAGCCAGTGAGCCACATTAAACATTAACCGGGAGGCGACTGAGGAACGCAGGGGGCAATTAATAGAGCCGTAATGGATGGGGACGGATCACTTAGGTAGTGGTGAGTGATGGCCAGCGAGGGACACCTGTTTCAGTGTGAAGGGAAATGAAGTAGAACCGGTCTGGAACCTGGCACCCTGCTGTGAGACGCTGATTGAAATCTACAAGGCTACAGACTGCAGCACTGACAGCCATGTCGGATCGCCCACTGTGCTCCACAGGGACAGACGTGTGGACATATCGTAAGGAGGTGGGAAGTAGGGACCGAGGGCTGGTGGAAACATCTTATTATTTGTGATAGTATTGCTTGGTTATTAATGGAAACGGTGCTTTCATTTTAATATCTATATGTTATGTTCACCTACAGACAAAACAAGGGTTTTGCCTTTCATTAATTTCATCTACCTTTTACAAACTGTATTTTGTGGTAAATTGTGGTTTCCAAATTTGCTTTTGGACATTGTTGACGTTTTGTATTACTTTTGATAGTGTAGTCAATGTTGTTTGCGTAGTCGTACTTTATATGTCAGAAAGTAGAACTAAATTTCAATGCGAACACACAACCTTCAAAACACAGAAAATACCACTTTCTCCATAGCCACACATACTTAAACAAGCATCGTTTATCATCCTTTCTCAATTGCTCTTTTTCACAACCCAACCCCTAGCCCTCTTCTGTTCAACACACACTACAGTGGAAACAGATGTCCTTTCTGCCAGTGGCACAACTTTCAAGTTGACAACGTTCCCCGAGAGAACGCATAGATCCATGGCAGCAAGAATTTGTGACTAATAGCCGGTTTGATGTGACAGGCCCCTGCCGCCTGGGGAAATTGAGGCTGCGCTCTGTGTCGATACCTTTTGTGGCTCGCTCAGTTGTAGGTTATTGTTGGCCTGGCCTTGGGGACATGGACCCGCCTAGCAGTTTACATTCGCTAGACAGTGTGTGGTCAGCACCAACGTCTTTATTGCTGTCTATTGATTGGTCACAGGCCCCTCTCTCCGCCGTGGCTAATTTGCTTGTTAACATAAATTTGTCAGGAGCAGGAGTGTGTGACTTCCATCATGACCACGTCAAAGGAAGCAGGGCCTCGCCGTGGTTTCTTCCTCTCCAGTCCTTCGCCTCAACCTAATGTCAGCTCGAGTGGTCGTTTCAAGTGATCCCCCCCCCCCCCCTCCTTCGACACTATTTTTTTTAACAGCTGCTTGTTAAACTGTCATTTAATCAATACTGTTTCCTCCACCTCACGCTCGCGGGTTAAACACAAACCAGGCTTAATGACCTTTTTACGGGGTCTGCTCAGCCAATAAAATTAGCACCCTGGATGAGCCATTTATACCTACCCTGCGTTTGTCATTAACTTCAGAAAATATCATTTTAGATGACAACACATGGGAGAGAGAGAGAGAGAGAGAGAGAGAGAGAGAGAGAGAGAGAGAGAGAGAGAGAGAGAGAGAGAGAGAGAGAGAGAGAGAGAGAGAGAGAGAGAGAGAGAGAGAGAGAGAGAGAGAGAGAGAGAGAGAGAGAGAGAGAGAGAGAGAGAGAGAGAGAGAGAGAGAGAGGGCATCGTTTTGATATTACATTTCTTGGCTAATCCGATCTGCTGTGCAGTCCAGACCTAGTTTATGCAGCATATTATTAATAATGTATTTGAAAGTGCTTTTTTTTTCTCTGTACCACAGAGGGTTTAGGATCTGCTGCTTTCTCAAGTTATGCATCCTGGTTATTTGTAAGGACCCAATAACTAAGCAGGTGACAGCTCATTTTATGAGATCTTAAGCCCAGGAAAGCCGTGAGAATGCCCCCGGTTGGATTTTCTAAGACAATGGAGAGATAGAGAAGAGGAGTTAACGAATAGGTGGAATAGCACATTTCTTTGCGTCTTTGAATGATGCCTTGGGCAAATTTCATTACCTTTCCAACAGTCAAAATTCACAAGTAAACCACAATCCACACGTTGATCACAAGTTTTTTTTTACCCACAACAGCCGCCATGAATATGAATTTCAAAAACACGTTGAAGAAAAAAACTGCTCAATACTGCAAGTCAAAAGTATTGTGCAACAACGAAGACTCAAGATGAACCAATCATGATCGACCATTCATGAAGTCATACAGCAAAACGCTAAGTGGTTCTGTCAGGCGCAGACATATATCTGGCGTTGCCATAAGAGCCGTTGAGTACACTACTACAGAGTTATGAGAATGTTATTATTCCCATGGCTGTCGGCCCATTGGACAGACAGATTGTTTGACAACACAAGTCCAGTCTGTCTTTGCCTCTTCTTCAGGGAGTATCATTTTGGTTTTGAGGGACAGCATATGTCTGATATGACGCACTGTCTGTGCCCCCCGGCATGACACAGGGAGGTTAAGCACATGTACCGAGACTCATCCCTGTCCCCCTCGCCGGACGGTGTTTGGTTTCCCAGAATGCCGCGGCCCTGAGAGAGCAGGCGAGCACAGAAATGGTGGTGACAGCCAAGGGTGACGGGATCATGAACAACTGCCGCGAGATACCATAGAAACATAAATAATATTTTAGTTGACATTTGAAATAAATCATATCGGAGGGCATGTAACTCATCCCTAAGCTGGCAAATCATTGGGGTCCCTGGCAATTCAGCACTGCTGTGGGACCACCGATCTCTGTTGGCGACCCCATACCTACCAACTACAACAACTCTCCCTTAAAATATACTGAGCCAAAGTACTCCTAAATCTTAAAACAACAATGCCCTATCAAATGTTCAGCAGTTACTGTAAATGCTCTGTATTATAACCTGCACCCCTACAACCTGCCAAATGCGGAAGAGCCTTGATAAAATGACTGTGTGTTGGTGGATGTTAATATATTGGTGAGTCTATTATCCTCTGAAGTATTTGAACACCTAGGACTGATCTAGTTCACCTAATCTAGTGACCACTAATTGGCGGATAGCTGGTCTACTGAACACAGAGCTAAACACTGACTACTTAAACACCGCTCCAAGGGGAGTGGACACCCTCACCTTACCCTGACCTCAACCTGACCGTAACCCTGACCTTAAAGCAACCCCTGACCCTAAACTTAACCCTCACACCCCCGCACCCTGACTTTCACCCCCAGCCTGATGCCCGTGCCTCCCAGGCACATCTGCTTTGGGACCAGGGCCTTTGAGTGCAAGAAGGAAGAGGACAAAAAAAGAGGACCAAATCTGACACCCAGATGAAAACAGCTCAATTTCTAAAGCCTTGGCTGCCGTGAGACTAGTGTTGATATTTCTTCATCGGGGTAAAGAGACGGGTGGCCCGTGTCGACCCTTCTACGTCATGTGACCCTGACTGTCTCTACTCTACATAGTTCCACTGGGAGATGTGCTGTCTATTGGTTAATGGACTTGGCTGGATACATTTCATGGCAAAACATGTTCTATAGTGATTTAGAAACCTAAATAAGCTTTTGTGAGCTGACAAAACCTTGTCATATAAATGTTATATTGTCAATTTGAACACATCACTGAAATTACCTTCTTCTTATCAAACTTGTAAGTCGATCTGGAAGACAAATCATCCTGATAAAGAGTGATGGTAAATGTACCCAATGGCCAGACTTGAGTAAAAGTAAAGACACCTTAATAGAAAAGTAAAAGTGAAAGTCACCCAGTAAAATACTACTGACAGTATTTGGTTTTAAATATACTTAAGTGTCAAAAGTAAATTGAACTGCATAAATGGAAACACAATGGAGATTGAGACCAGTTTCTATGAAACTGATTCTCGACATATAACTGAAGCTTGGACACACAATTTCTCAGTTAGCGAACATACAGTCATCCCCGCTAAAGCATTTCGTTACGTCGCCTTTCCCTTTGAATCTGTCAAAGCTTATGTCTCTAGCACTGAGCACAGCGCCCTAAAGCGGACTATTGGCTCATCCCCGAGCATGGTGGTCTTTTTTATACATGTGCCTGAAGACTGGCTGAGAGCATGAAGAACCCTCCTCCCTTCCTTTCCTCTCGGTCCTCGTGACTCTCATGCTCTTTTTTGTTGTTGACTTTTTCCTCCCAGCCTCTGAAATACTCCCACATGGCTCCTGGCTTAGAGTCCTCTGCAGCCTAAATCTCCAGCCTCCAAAGCTGAAATAGACCCAGGGAAGATCTGGGTTTAAATACTTTTTGAAATCACTTTAAATACTTTGGCTGTGCTTGATTGAGCTTGCCTGTTGCAATGGAACCAATAGAAATGTCTCACAAGCGCAAACCCCATGCACCTGGCACTCAAGGCAGGCTAAAGCATATGTTCAAAGATTTAAATGATTTCGAACCGCACTTAAACCCAGGTCTTGATCCACCTACAGCACCCCATGTCACAGGAAGGTCAAAAAGTTAATCAAGGACATCAACCACCCTTGTTCACCCCGCTATCATCTAGAAGGCGAGGTCAGTAGAGGTGCGTCAAAGCTGGGACCGAGAGACTGAAAAACAGCTTCTATCTCAAGGCCATCGGACTGTTAAACAGCCATCACTAGCCGGGTAAACAGCCATCACTAGCCGGCTTCCACCCGGTTATGCAACCCTGCACTTTAGAGGCTACTGTCTTATATACATAGACTTGGAATCACTGGCCACAATAAAAATGGAGCACTAGACACTTAATCATTTTAAAATAATGTTTACATACTGCTTTATTAATCTCATATGTATATACTATATTCTATACTACTGTATTTTAATTAAATCAAAGTTAATTTGTCACGTGCGCCAAATACAACAGGTGCAGACCTTACAGTGAAATGCTTACTTACAAGCCCTAACCAACAGTGCGAGTTTTAAGCAAAAAATAGGTAGAGTGAACAATAGATAAGTATAGAAATAAAAACAACAGTAAAAAGCCAGTGAAAATAATAACAGTAGGGAGGCTATATACAGGCACCGGTTAGTCGGGCTAATTGAGGTAATATGTACATGTAGGTATGGTTAAAGTGATTTTGCATACATGTATATGATAAACAGGGAGTAGCAGCAGCGTAAAAGAGGGGTGGGGGGGGGGGGGGGTGGGAGGGGGCAATGCAAATAGTCAATGCCACTCCGACATTGCTCAATTTAATATTTATATATTTATTATTTCCATTCTTTTACTTTTAGATGTGTGTGTATTGTTGTGAATTGTTAGAAACTACTGCGCTGTTGGAGTTAGGAACATAAGCATTTCGCTACACCCGCAATGGCATCTGCTAAATATGTGTATGTGACCAATAACATTTGATTTGGTCAGTAGTTAGGCGCTCGGCGTAGAGAAAGGCAAAGGGAGAAAGAAGCTTGAAAAATGGTCGCGTTAAACGGACATCCTGCAAAAAGCCGCTCTCTTTGAATCCAGATGCTCATATTGCATTTGACAGTTGTTGGGCGGGAAAGTTCATGCTTTAAAGCGAGTGGCTTTCTGTTTCTGTTTTCAACTTAAAAGTAATGAAAGGAAAACAGTGCAAAATTCCCACTTTATTAAATAAAACACGTCGGTGGCCCGAGGCCAAACATTGTCACGCTAAGAACAAATGTCTTGAGATAACACGTTCCATAACAATTCGCTGTACGTTGACAGAGCATATGTAAACTGTCCACCATTTATACTTTCTGAGATGAATGCTTGTATGTTTACAGATTGTATCCCACTATCCAAAGTCTAAACTAAGACACTGCTACCTTACTTCTATGTATTTCAAATTGGCCAGTTTCCATAACGACATGCATCAGACTGTATCCTCTGGATAATAGCCAATACAGACAACCCATGATGCACTTTGCAACCACTTCAAACAAACAACTTCTGTTATCTACTTCAGTTAGCGACAGCTAATCTGGATGACATTTTTTCATTTAATTAGGTGAGCAGAAGTGATTTTCAGCTAGCACATATTCAAAATGTGTGTGGCAATTTCTCGTCAACCCCATACATACAATTTACAAGATAAGAAACCACAATAAAAGTAGATATTTTCATTGAACACACACAACTAGGTACAGACTACATAGCAGACCTTAATAACCAGCCAATCTCAACCTGTACAAACTGTATTGTCCTTGAAACGCCCCCATTGACAATCCACTCTGTTTTCTCCCCAGTGAAAACTCCATTACAGGCACAGACATGGCTGCAATGGTCAGTCGGTCAGTCCCTGGCCTCAAGCCAATATGGATAGAGGTCATGTGGGGGTCATTGAGAGGTCAGACTACAGCGACCCCTGACCTTGGCCGAGGTCATCTGTTAATGAGAGGGGTCTGTGTCTGATGTGTCTAGCCCTCTGCAGAGGGAATAACTCTCAACCTTGATGCCCCTGCTAGAAGCAATGGCAGCCTCATAGCAAAATACCCTCAAGAGAAACACATTGTGTAGCATTTGTTGTGTTAGCTGGTTTGTTAAAAACATTTTTTTACGAATATAAAGGAAATGAATTACTATGTCTCATATTCTCATGATTTGTGTTGCTATTTTTGTTGACCACAATCCAGTAATGGAGTGAGACTGATTCCATAATAGTGAAAAGAATAGTTAACATAAGGTGCCAGAACAAACAAATACCTTACTAAACTGTCAATAGGACTTGTTCAGTCTTCTGTCTCCGTCTCCCTATGGTGCAATTGTGTGTTCTAAAGTTACCTGCCTCTCCCAGCCTCTACAAGTTCCTCTCTCCCAGCCTCTTCCTCCTCCCATCTCCCAGCCTCTACCTGTTCCTCTCTCCCAGCCTCTTCCTCCTCCCCTCTCCCAGCCTTTTCCTCCTCCTCTCTCCCAGCCTCTTCCTCCTCCTCTCACCCAGCCTCTTCTTCCTCCTCTCTCACAGTCTCTCCCTACTCCTCTCTCCCAGCTTCTCCCTGTTCCTCTATCACAGCCTCTTCCTCCTCCTTTCTGCTAGCCTCTTCCTCCTCCCCTCTCCCAGCCTCTTCCTCCTCCTCTCTCCCAGCCTCTTCCTCCTCCTCTCTTCCAGCCTCTCCCTGCTCCTCACTCCCAGCCTCTCCCTGATCCTCTCTCCCAGCATCTTCCTCCTCTTTCTGCCTGCCTCTTCCTCTTCCTCCTCCCCTCCTAAGCTCCCCCAGTTTCTTCCTCCTCTGCTCCCCCAGCCTCTCCGTCATCCTCTCACCCAGCCTCTTCTTCCTCCTCTCTCACAGCCTCTCCCTACTCCTCTCTCCCAGCTTCTCCCTGTTCCTCTATCACAGCCTCTTCCTCCTCCTTTCTGCTAGCCTCTTCCTCCTCCCCTCTCCCAGCCTCTTCCTCCTCCTCTCTCCCAGCCTCTTCCTCCTCCTCTCTCCCAGCCTCTTCCTCTTCCTCTCTCAGCCTCTTCCTCCTCCCCTCTCCCAGCCTCTTCCACATCCTCTCTCCCCTCCTCTTCATACTCCTCTCTCCCAGCCTCTTCCTCCTCCTCTCTGCCAGCCTCTTCCTCCTCCTCTCTCCCAGTTTCTTTCTCCTCCTCTCTCCCAGCTTCTTTCTCCTCCTCTCTCCCAGCCTCTTTCTCCTCCTCTCTCTCAGCTTCTTTCTCCTCCTCTCTCCCAGCCTCTTCCTCCTCCTCTCTGCCAGCCTCTTCCTCCTCCTCTCTCCCAGCTTCTTTCTCCTCCTCTCTCCCAGCCTCTTTCTCCTCCTTTCTCCCCTCCTCTTCATACTCCTCTCTCCCAGCCTCTTTCTCCTCCTCTCTCCCAGCCTCTTTCTCCTCCTCTCTCTCAGCTTCTTTCTCCTCCTCTCTCCCAGCCTCTTTCTCATCCTCTCTCCCAGCCTCTTTCTCCTCCTCTCTCCCAGCTTCTTTCTCCTCCTCTCTCTCAGCTTCTTTCTCATCCTCTCTCCCAGCCTCTTTCTCCTCCTCTCTCCCAGCTTCTTTCTCCTCCTCTCTCCCAGCCTCTTCCACATCCTCTCTCCCCTCCTCTTCATACTCCTCTCTCCCAGCCTCTTTCTCCTCCTCTCTCTCAGCTTCTTTCTCCTCCTCTCTCCCAGCTTCTTTCTCCTCCTCTCTCCCAGCCTCTTTCTCCTCCTTTCTCCCCTCCTCTTCATACTCCTCTCTCCCAGCCTCTTTCTCCTCCTCTCTCTCAGCTTCTTGCTCCTCCTCTCTCCCAGCCTCTTTCTCCTCCTCTCTCCCAGCCTCTTTCTCCTCCTCTCTCGCAGCTTCTTTCTCCTCCTCTCTCAGCCTCTTCCTCCTCCCCTCTCCCAGCCTCTTCCACATCCTCTCTCCCCTCCTCTTCATACTCCTCTCTCCCAGCCTCTTCCTCCTCCTCTCTCCCAGCCTCTTCCTCCTCCTCTCTCCCAGCTTCTTTCTCCTCCTCTCTCCCAGCCTCTTTCTCCTCCTCTCTCCCAGCCTCTTTCTCCTCCTCTCTCTCAGCCTCTTCCTCCTCCCCTCTCCCAGCCTCTTCCACATCCTCTCTCCCCTCCTCTTCATACTCCTCTCTCCCAGCCTCTTCCTTCTCCTCTCTCCCAGCCTCTTCCTTCTCCTCTCTCCCAGCTTCTTTCTCCTCCTCTCTCCCAGCCTCTTTCTCCTCCTCTCTCCCCTCCTCTTTCGCCTCCTCTCGCTCAGCTTCTTTCTACTCCTCTCTCCCAGCCTCTCCCTATTCCTCTCTCCCAGCCTCTCCGTCATCCTCTCTCCCAGCCTCTTCCTTCTCCTTTCTGCTAGCCTCTTCCTCCTCCTCTCTCCAAGCCTCTTCCTCTTCCTCTCTCCCATCCTCTCCCTGTTCCTCTCTCCCAGCCTCTTCCTCCTCCTCTTTCCCTGACGACTGTCTTATCGGTCAGAATCCCATTTGTAATGGAATCCAGATGGAGAGAGATGAGCAAACACAAGACATGGCAAAGATAGAGACATTAATTACCTTTTTGGAATAGAAACCATTTTCCGATGCTGCCTGACTCAACTTTGGGCTTTGAAATGGAAAATAAAAAATTATAACCAAAAGGAAACACATCACTTCATTTCTTTCTCCTAAGACGGCATCATAATTTAGACTGAATAGGTCCTGCTGTGTTTAAAGTGATCTTTCTTTGACAGATCATGTCCTCTGTTCTGTTCTGATTGGAAGAGCAGGGTTTGGTTTGAAACGTCAAAGATGACCGGTAGAATGGAGGAGATAGAGATAGGAGCTGTGGTGGAATTTTAATCAGATCAAATTAATTTAGGCCTATTCACTGTGGCAAACAGCACCTGATACATGCATGGGTTTATGTAATTAAGGACATATTCAGGGTCACTGGATTAGCAAACAAATTGCACATATTCTAATCTCAATTCTGTAGAATAAAACAAGTAAATTATCTCACTTGATTAATAATTTTTAGCTACTATTCTTGCTACCACTCATTTTCATCAAGTATCTAAGGACGTAGCAACTATACACTATACAAATACTGTATGTGAACTGTATTTGAACACTAACATATTATTTCCAACCAAGCACACATGTAAAAGGAGCAGAGGTCATCTTTCCAAGAATGCCATATATTTGGATACGAAACACAGAATCTAGACGCTGAAATAGACAGTGACGAGCTTAGAAAAAAACATGCCCCCATTCCCTCCCTGCTCCCTCCCTCCCTCCCTGCTCCCTCCCTCCCTGCTCCCTACCTCCTTCCCTCCCTCCCTGCTCCCTCCCCTCCGCCCTGCTCCCTCCCTCCCTCCCTGCTCCCTCCCTCCCTCCCTGCTCCCTAACTCCTTCCCTCCCTCCCTGCTCCCTCCCTCCCTGCTCCCTCCCTCCCTCCCTCCCTGCTCCCTCCCTCCCTGCTCCCTCCCTCCCTCCCTCCCTGCTCCCTCCCTCCCTCCCTGCTCCCTCCCTCCTTCCCTCCCTCCCTGCTCCGTACCGGCCGATCTACCTCCCTCCCTCCCTCCCTCTCTCCCTCCCTCCCTCTCTACCTGCTCCCTACCTCCTTCTCTCCCTTCCTGCTCCCTACCTCCTACTCTCCCTCCCTCCTTCTCTCCCTCCCTGCTCCCTACCTCCTTCCCACCTTCTCTCACTCCCTGCTCCCTACCTCCTTCCCTCCCTCCCTCCCTCCCAGCTCTCTACCTACCTACATCCCTCCCTCCCTGCTCCCTACCTTCTTCCCTCCCTCCCTGCTCCCTAACTCCTTCCCACCCTCCCTCCCTCCCTCCCTGCTCCCTACCTCCTTCCCTCCCTCCCTGCTCCCTACCTCCTTCCCTCCCTCCCTGCTCCCTAACTCCTTCCCTCCCTCCCTACCTCCCTCCCTCCCTCCCTCCTTGCTCCCTAACTCCTTCCCTCCTTCCCTCCCTGCTCCCTAACTCCTTCCCTCCCTCCCTGCTCCCTACCTCCTTCCCCCCTGCTCCCTACCTCCTTCCCACCCTCCCACCCTCCCTCCCTCCCTGCTCCCTAACTCCTCCCCTCCCTCCCTGCTCCCTCCCTACCTCCCTTCCTCCCTCCCTCCCTGCTCCCTACTTCCTTCCCTCCCTCCCTCCCTCCCTCCCTGCTCCCAACTCCTTTCCTCCCTCCCTGCTCCCTACCTACCTCCCTTCCTCCCTCCCTCCCTGCTCCCTACCCCCTCCCTCCCTCCCTCCCTCCCTCCCTGCTCCCTACCTACCTACATCCCTCCCTCCCTGCTCCCTACCTCCTTCCCTCCCTCCCTGCTCCCTAACTCCTTCCCACCCTCCCTGCTCCCTACCTCCTTCCCTCCCTGCTCCCTACCTCCTTCCCTCCCTCCCTTCTCCCCCTAACTCTTTCCCTCCCTCCCTCCCTCCCTCCCTCCCTCCCTCCCTCCCTCCCTCCCTCCCTCCCTCCCTCTTTCCCTGCTCCCTAACTCCTTCCCTCCCTCCCTCCCTGCTCCCAACTCCTTCCCTCCCTCCCTGCTCCCTACCTGCCTCCCTCCTTCCCTCCCTGCTCCCTACCTACCTCCCTCCCTCCCTCCCTGCTCCCTACCTACCTACATCCCTCCCTCCCTTCCTGCTCCCTACCTCCTTCCATGCCTCCCTGCTCCCTACCTCCTTCCCTCCCTCCCTGCTCCCTAACTCCTTCCCACCCTCCCTCCCTCCCTCCCTGCTCCCTACCTCAGTCCCTCCATCCCTCCGTCCCTCCCTCCCTCCCTCCCTCCCTCTGTGCTCCTTACCTCCTTCCCTCCTTCCCTCCTTCCCTCCCTCCCTCCCTGCTACCTACCTCCTTCCCTACCTCCTTCCCTCACTCCCTGCTCCCTACCTCCTTCCCTCACTCCCTGCTCCCTACCTCCTTCCCAACCTCCCTCCCTCCCTGCTCCCTACCTCCTTCCCTCCCTCCCTGCTCCGTACCTACCTCCCTACCTCCTTCCAGCCCTCTCTTAGTATCCTCAACACATTTCTTTGGGATTTACTTAGAATATGAAAGGATTGAAGACTACACCTAGCTTGACAGACACAACGCTACTTCATTAAACCTCATGCGTCTAGTGTGGCGCCGTATTGAAATTGAAAGAGAAAGCAAAGAGAGGCCCGATTCCTCGGGATAGACAGTGCCAAATCCTCGATCAAAGCACCTCGGAATCCGTCTTCTATCGCCTCCCAGTTTTCTCTGAAGCCCTATTGATATTTAGATGATGCTTTTGCAGGTAGGAAAAGCATTTTTTAAGATATTGATTTTAAATTGCACATTAGGCCTGTTCCACTCGCTATACTTGAAAGAATAGGCCCAGGGCCCGGTCTTCTCCGTTCCCCTCCCAAGTCTATCTCACGTGGGAATTTGTATGGATTTTTCAGGGCTTGTTTGCTGTGATGGGGGAGCGAATGCAATAAGTGCTCCATTACTTAAACAATCTGTGAGTGCTCAGAAAATTAGTCACCAGTGACCCCGTGCCCTCACTCTCACACTCATTCTCAGTCAATGTACCTGATGGGAATAGGAATAAACTCGGAATAGTGTCTGTATGTCTCTGCCGCCACTGCACTGCAGCCTCTCTCCACCAGAGTCCTCACTGCGGCCCAGATATTTCAGCATTGAATCGTGGTAAAAAACAAACTCTCCATTAAAATTGCAGTGACTGCATATGGATAATTTGTGTAGGCTACATGCTGTTAGCAAGAATCTGAAATGAATTGGCAGCATTTACATTTTCTTTTAACTTGTTGCTCGAAAATGGTATGATATATGAGGGTATAATTCAAGACAATATATACTTTCAAAACGTCTCAAAACAGGCATCATTTTGGTAAGCTGCACTGCTCAACAAGCATAAGCCACTTTGTTACAGAAGCTTCCATAACTTTTATTTTATTTTAAACATATTTTTACTTTGGCCGAAAGAGGCTTTGTTGTGAATTGGTAAAGTTTTCCTTTTTGAATAAGATTCTGGCATGCAATAAGATGAATGCTTAAACCACCCACTTCTCTGTAAACAGTTTTAACTGTGTATACAGTATATAGACTATTCAGCTCAAGCCCTCCCTGGAGAAGAGAATTCATTTTCAAAGAGGGGCAGGTGGTGTGTGTGTGCTTGCAGGGTTGGGGAGTAACTGATTACATGTAATCTGATTACAAAAAAAAAAGTAAAAAAAAACAGCTAAAAAACAGCTAAAATATTGTAATCAGATTACAGATACTTTTGAAAAACTAGATGATCATTGTAATTTTGTTATATAGAAAGGATGTTGGCAGTAAAAAAGAACAACATTATGACACCTTTCTGTTTTATCAATGACATTCAATTCAGCATTGAGGAAAGGCACAATTTTAAGTTTGTTCCAGCTGAGTGAGTCTGACCACAAGTCAGAGACCACTATGATGACACACCAAATGCATTTGATGGATGGAACCTTTTTTAACTTCTTCTAATGCCTCTTAAAGAGAAAGTAATACAAAAGTAACTGAAAGTAATCAGATTACGTTACTGAGTTTGGGTAATCCAAAAGTAGTTCCTGTGAAGGATTACATTTACATTTAGAAAGTAAGCCACCCAACCCTGTGTGTGTGTGTGTGTGTGTGTATGCGTGTTTGTATGCTGTGTATGTGTGTGTATGCTGTGTGTATGTGTACGCTGTGTGTGTGTGTGGTTGTGTGTGTGCTACATGCGTCTGTGTGGTGCAACACCCATTCCCATGAGTTCCCCTCATGTTAGAATGGAAAAAAAGCAAGAAGCACAATTTCTTCTGATTCTGAAAAATGACTTGGCAAAAGGTGATGCTCTCTCCTTCAGAGCTGAACATTAAGGAAGGGGAAGTAAAAGAGGGAGGGGGTCGCATTGGGAAAAAAGAAGAGCACAAAAGGGGAGGCAGAAGGGTGAAGTTACAGCCCTCCAAACCCATACAGCCCCCCATCCCTCCTTTTCTCTCTCTCCCAGAAGGCATGAAAGGCACTAGTATCTTCCAGTGGCAGCACCGACACTAGCAGGAAAGGGGGGGCTCTCTCCTTCCCTCACCTCCCTCTCCTCTCCTAGAAAAACCGCATTGATGCTTTGCTTGATTTAATAAATGAGGCTTGAGAAACCTGATCATACAATACACTTGTCTTCATAAAGCAGTCTATAAGGCCTGACTATTGCCAGATGCGGGTGGATGGTGGATGTTTCAGAACAAAGAGGACACACACATGTATTCTCTTTGGGGTCTGGGACGACACAGTACTGTCTTCGCTGGGTGCAAACAGCGCTAGGCTCGTTAGCCAACACCCACTTTGGAACAACTTGCAGGACACATAGAAAGGAGAGAGAGAAATACTCCCTTTTTCTAAAGATGGAAACTCCATTGAGTAGGACTGACTCATAACCAGGGTCATATTCATAAGGCACCTCACGGGGCTGAAAGAGGGAGGGACTATATGAACTTGTCCAATAAGAAACAGTCCTTTTTGTTTAACTTTGTAATACATTTTGCTACGGTGTGCCCTAATGAATGTGGCCCAGAAGAAAGGCAGACAGAGCCTCCATGGTGATTCAACATTAAAGTCCATTGGACAGTCCTACAAACTGCAGCAAATGCATGCCGTTAAGATATCTTCAAAAAGACTATCAGTGTTAAGGCTTAAAGCTGTGGAATCCTTAATGGTGAAACAGCCACGTCCGTTTGGGAAATTACAACAACAAAGTTACTGCAAACAATAAACACAGTTTTCCCCTCAGACATCATTGCACGTGCAGTAGAAGAACACAATATGTACAGCAATTATTTTTTACCAATGCTGCACAACGCTCCTTAGCTCAACAACAAAAACAAAAAGAACGATGGTGGGGCGGCCAGTGGAGCTGTTTCCATCTTTAGACTGCAGATTCCCTCTTTAATGTAGTTCAGTAAGTATTTCACTGTACTGGGTTGGGCCAACTCCTTTTTTATCCGTCTTGCATGCAAGTATACTAATGGACAGAATCTATACTGAAATTCACAAGTTGTGTGGGGCATAACAATCTTGCACAGGCAGGTGAGGCTGAGCTGGTCTTTTAAGATGCTTACTAAGGAATGCTTGCAAGTGATCGAAGGAGTGTATTTGCAAGCGTTACAATTGGCTCATTCATCCCCCTCCTCTCCCCTGTAACTATTCCCCAGGTCATTGCTGTAAATGAGAACGTGTTCTCAGTCAACTTACCTGGTAAAATAATGGATAAATAAAAATATATATTTTTTTTACAGCAGCTTCAAACTTGACAGATATCTAGACGTCTTAGAAGCCTCAGCTAAGACGAATAAAATTGTTAAATATATATTTTTTTGTATTTTTTTCTCCATATATTCTAATGAGACCATGTTGTTACGTAGCCCTTAAATATGTCTAAGTTAATTCAACCATCCATATATACATGAATGTATGTATGTATATATATATATATATATATATATATATATATATATATATATATATTATATATTATTATATACATTATAGACATCAAAACTATGAAATAACACATATGGAATCATGTAGTAACCCAAAAAGTGCTTTGCACATTCTTGGCATTCTCTCAACCAGCTTCATGAGGTAGTCACCTGGAATGTATTTCAATTAACAGGTGTGCCTTGTTAAAAGTTAATTTGTGTAAAATCTTTCCTTCTTAATGCGTTTGAGCCAATCAGTTGTGTTGTGACAAGGTGTCACGCCTTGGTCTTAGTATTTTGTGTTTTAGTTAATTAGTTGGTCAGGCCAGGGTGTGACATGGGTTTATTGTTTGTTGTATTTAGTGGGGTTTTTTAGTTATTGGGATTGTAGCTGATTAGGGGTGTGTGTTTCATAGGTTTGGCTGCCTGAGGCGGTTCTCAATCAGATTCTCGTTGTCTCTGATTGGGAACCGTATTTAGGTAGCCTGGGTGTCGCTTTGTATTTCGTGGGTGATTGTTCCTGTCTCTGTGTTAGTTTCACCAGTCAGGCTGTAATAGGTTTCACGTTCCGTTTGTTGTTTTTGTATTTATTCGTTATTTCATGTATAGTCCCGTTATTTGTTTCATTAAAGAACATGATTAATCAACACGCTGCATTTCGGTCCGACTCTCTTTCGACAAACAAAGAACGTCGTTACACAAGGTAGTGGTGGTACACAGAAGATTGCCCTATTTGGTAAAAGATCAAGTCCATATTATGGCAAGAACAACTAAAATAAGCAAAGAGAAATGACAGTCCATCATTACTTTAAGACATGAAGATCAGTCAATACGGAATATTTCAAGAACTTTGAACATTTCTTGCAGTCGCAAAAACCATCAAGCGCTATGATGAAACTGCTCTCATGAGGATCACCACAAGAAAGGAAGACCCAGAGTTACCTCTGCTGCAGAGGATAAGTTCATTAGAGTTACCAGCCTCAGAAATTGCAGCCCAAATAAATGCTTCAGAGTACAAATAACAGACATATCTCAACATCAACTGTTCAGAGGAGACTGCGTGAATCAGGCCTTCATTGTTGAATTGCTGCAAAGAAACCACTACTAAAGGACACTACCAATAAAAAGAGACTTGCTTGGGCCAAGAAACATGAGCAATGGACATTAGACCGGTGGAATTTTTTGCTTTGGTCTGGAGTCCAAATTTGAGATTTTTGGTTCCAACCGCCATGACTTTATGAGACGCACTGTGGGTGAACGGATGTTCTCAGCATGTGTATTTAACACCGTAAAGCATGGAGGAGGAGGTGTTATGGTGTGGGGATGCTCCGTTGGTGACACTGTCTGTGATTTATTTAGAATTCAAGGAACACTTAACCAGTATGGCTACCACAGCATTCTGCAGTGATACTTCATCCCATCTGGTTTACGCTTAGTGGGACTGTCAATTGCTTTTCAACAGGACAATGACCCAACACACCTTCAGACTGTTTCAGGGCTATTTGACCAAGGAGGAGAGTGATGGAGGGCTGCATCAGATGACCTGGCCTCCACAATCACCCGACCTCAACCCAATTGAGATGGTTTGGGATGAGTTGAACCACAGAGTGAAGGAAAAGCAGACAACAAGTGCTCAGCATATGTGGGAACTCCTTCAAGACTGTTGGAAAAGCTCTCCAGGTGAAGCTGGTTGAGAGAATGCCAAGAGTGTGCAAAGCTGTCATCAAGGCAAAGGGTGGCTATTTGAAGAATCTCAAATCAAAAATATACTTAGATTAATTTAACACTTTTTTGGTTACTACTTATGTGTTATCTCATTGTTTTGATGTCTTCGCTATAATTCTACAATTCTACAATGTAGAAAATAGTAAAAATAAAGAAAAACCTTTGACTGAGCAGGTGGAAGTGTGTGTGTGTGTGTGTTTTGTGTGTGTGTGTGTGTGTGTGTGTTTGTGTATATAACAATTTTATAAATAATCAAAACATCAACAAATACGAAATTGAACATAAGTTCTGGTGACCTCCATTGTATAAAACGTGCAGTCCTTTGCTGTCAATCATCATGGAGCTATAATCACTAGAACATGCTCTATTAACCATGGAGTCTGCTATAATCACTAGCACATGCTCTATTAGGACTGCACGTTTTATACAATGGAGGTCACCAGAACTTATGTTCAATTTCGTATTTGTTGATGTCCGGGGGTGTCCTCGGGTGGGGCCACAGTGTCTCCTGACCCCTCCTGTCTCAGCCTTCAGTATTTATGCTGCAGTAGTTTATGTGTCGGGGGGCTGGGTTGTTATATCTGGAGTACTTCTCCTGTCCAATTCGGTGTCCTGTGTGAATCTAAGTGTGCGTTCTCTAATTCTCTCCTTCTCTCTCTCGGAGGACCTGAGCCCTAGGACCATGCCCCAGGACTACCTGACATGATGACTCCTTGCTGTCCCCAGTCCACCTGGCCGTGCTGCTGCTCCAGTTTCAACTGAACCGCGGCCCTAGGACCATGCCCCAGGACTACTTGACATGATGACTCCTTGCTGTCCCCAGTCCACCTGGCCGTGCTGCTGCTCCAGTTTCAACTGTTCTGCCTTATTATTATTCGACCATGCTGGTCATTTATGAACATTTGAACATCTTGGCCATGTTCTGTTATAATCTCTACCCGGCACAGCCAGAAGAGGACTGGCCACCCCACATAGCCTGGTTCCTCTCTAGGTTTCTTCCTAGGTTTTGGCTTTTCTAGGGAGTTTTTCCTAGCCACCGTGCTTCTACACCTGCATTGCTTGCTGTTTGGGGTTTTAGGCTGGGTTTCTGTACAGCACTTTGAGATATCAGCTGATGTACGAAGGGCTATATAAATAAATTTGATTTGATTTGATTTGATATTAACCATGGAGTCTGCTATAATCACTAGAACATGCTCTATTAACCATGGAGTCTGCTATAATCACTAGAACATGCTCTATTAACCATGGAGTCTGCTATAATCACTAGTACATGCTTTATTTACCATGGAGTCTGCTATAATCACTAGAACATGCTCTATTAACCATGGAGTCTGCTATAATCACTAGGACATGCTCTATTAACCATGGAGTCTGCTATAATCACTAGAACATGCTTCATTAACCATGGAGTCTGCTATAATCACTAGAACATGCTCTATTAACCATGGAGTCTGCTATAATCACTAGAACATGCTCTATTAACTATGGAGTCTGCTATAATCACTAGAACGACATGGCACCCACATTTGTGAAACTGTCCTTGAATAGATGGCACCATGTAATCCGTGGACAAATACAATGAAAGCTAGGCTTACTCTATGGGATCAGAGAGTAGTCCCTATTAATGAACCGTTTAAACAACATGCCTTAATCTGCATCAAATAGTATCAACATGTTTGTGTATGGAAGGATTTGGTTTAAAATATAAGTGCATGGAAGACATTTTTGCCATGTTTCGCATCAGACTGTAGTGCCTAAAATAACTACATATTGTGAACCGCAACTAATGAAATCAAATATCTTTTCATATAAATGGATTTTCATCCCCTTATAAACATAGTCTCATACCAACCACCAACTGTTTAAACACAGCCCTTAGGGTATCGCTTTGCAACCAACATGATCTCACAATATAAATGAATAGTCAGTGATGTACACGTTTGATTGAATTACAAACAAGCCGGTGACACATTTAATTTCTGATCAGGATCTTCACAACCACTGCTGCATAATGCTCGGCTTCATTCATGTTCTATCGCAAGGTCACCGGCTTGTTTCAATATTTATCATTCAATATGACGGTCTTTCTAATGTTCATTTTTTGCTTCAAACGATTTATCCTCATATGATTGAGCGTTGCTCCTCATCTCAGTAGATAATGTCAAACCTATTTCCTAAAACATTGAAATCACTGCTCATGATGACAGTTCAAATTCCATCTCATTCAATTTAGATTTTCTATTGGTTTATACTTACCTTATATCTACTGTATATCTGCCTGTGAAATACATTAATTTTAGATGAGTCTGTATCTATGGGGTTCTAGTAACTTTTTGGCAACTTTCTGCGATACAGTACAAACCCCATCATGGTATACAACATCATCGTAGCCATCGTAGCCATCGTAGCTGAAGTAAACCTCCAATTTGAGACAGCAAGGTTACACTGTATTGCTACTAGTTGCCACATTTCAGATGGTTTTGACTGTTTTGTTACACTGAGCCATATGTAAAATCTCCTTAAGCAAGACATTAACTTCCAGGTCCAAGATAATGGACATGGGTTACTGGGCATCTGTCTGGGAGTGTCTATCCTGACCTCTACAACAATCTTATTGAGTGAGCCATGTTGCACAGCACATATATAAACAATGTTTTAGCTCTCTTCACACGTTGACTCTATTTGGACTCTAGTGGTTTGTTGTACAGAGTTTATGACAACAGTGGCTACAGCGCTAACATTCCCTAACATTCGCCACGGCCCCTGTTGTCCCGATCGAGGCGAACAAGCATGTCGAGAAATAAGCATGGTTGTAGACGACAAAACAATCCAACAATCTGTGTCTCCCCGGTTTCAATAACAAGGTCCCGAATTGATTTAATTAATGTAGTATGTATGCCCATGACAAGTGAAAGATCTGAAGCAATTCCTTTGTCATGGGTGGGAGAGGGATTATTTACGGTGTTGTTTGTGATTACGTATTTCCTTAATTAAAACATATTGGCTTCCAAAAGCAATAAAAGAGACAAATTGCTTTGGCATGGTTTGTGGCAGTTGGGGAAGGCTCTGCATATTGGCAGTTCAAATGAGATGGGATTTGGAGACTTTGAAAGTACATTTGAGCTTCAGACTTTGGTAATGAGGCCTGGCAGAGTGATATCACCCTTCCCAAATATTTAGTTTTGATATTGTGCGGTGACAGCAGAACTGGGTGTGAGGGAAAGAGAGAGAGGGCGAGAGAAAGAGATAGTGAGAGAGAGAGACAGAGAGAGAGAGAGAGAGAGAGAGAGAGAGAGAGAGAGAGAGAGAGAGAGAGAGAGAGAGAGAGATGGATCTGGTTTCAATTGGAGCACTGTGACAGTCTTCGTCTGGGGACCAAGGCAGGGCCAGCACTCTTCAAACAGAAGCGTGGTGCTATGAGTCTATGATGTTCCCTGCTCTGAGGGAACACCAAAACACTTTTCCTCCCCCCTAGCTGTCTTTCACTTGGTACATGTGTTAGTCTGTTTTTTTTACCTCTGTCAAGAGTGTCTACTATTGCGAGAGACCAAAGTGAGTTACTCCATCCGAACAGAGGAGACACGGAGGAGGAGGAGGCGGTTTATTTTCTCATTTGACAACTGACGCATCCTGGAGAAATGTGTCCGTGTGGTTACGCCACAGCAGCCTGAATATGAAATATAAAATATGATATACACTTGTTTGGAAAATATTGTGTCAGATAATTTATTCATTTTTTAAACATGATATTCGACCAAAATTGTCAATGTATGCAAATGACTCTGTACGTTTTTGTTATGCCCCTCCAGTTTGTCATTGCACCCACACCCTCCCTTTTCACCATCCTCCTCCCGGTGAAGCTCTTTCAAACCAGATGGTACTAAGTCAAAGCTAACGGCAGAAGCAATAGTTGGCGGCACACCTGATAGATGCAAGGTGACCAGTGGCAGACATCTTCATGTTCCCATTGCGTTGCACTTTCTCCCCTTTTTTCTGTCATAATATTTATAATTGCTCCGAGGCTTGAAAACAACCGCAGATGCCAATAGGAAATATTGTCTGTTGATATATTCTGTAACTCAAGACCAGGCAGACTGAAATTTGCATATTTTCTGGACATAACTTATCTTTCTAATCCTTCTGTGTCCTACTTATGATCTCATATACAAATAACTCAAAATAACTGAAACTACATTTATGTGTTATTATGACATGTTTTGACCAACTTTTTCCAAGTGTTGTCCTTATGTCTAGTTCAGAAAGGTCAGACGCACCTCATTGGTTACAAAGATCCTAACATTGTCTCTGGAGCTTTCCATTGGTTCAACATGCTGTGGGATACAAGGAATTGAGTGTCATTTTCTAGCTGTTTACCTATCCCCCTCTATAATTCTGTGGCAACAACCCCAACATCTAAAACAAAGAAATATGACAATGTTTCAAATCAATCATAGTCCAGTATGAGCAATAATTTGCATAGCAAAGTGAAACTGTCCAATGAGAGATTACTTCTTTCTGTTTTTGGAAACCATGTCTATCCTTGCTTCACTCTCTTTCTAATTAAAAACACTGTACTGTATTTGAGCCAAAATGGAGGTTGGTTCTTGGAAGCTAGATTCGATCCCTACTATGATTAATGACACTTTTTGACACTCACAGGAAGGGATCAGCAAAACAACCAACAACTTCTGCATAACTCCAGTCAAGCCAGACGCCAACCTCTCTATTGTGTAACTGACACTGACAATACACTCAAACACCCCCTCCACACTACACTGTGCGCACAGCGGATGGGATTGAATTATAGTCGGCGAAACATACTTTCTCATACTTTTGAAATGAAGGATGGTTCTGCTTGCATCCAAAAAGACTCCCATAAAATGAGCATTATCATCTGTTCAATGGAGGATAGTGTTGCATGTAAGCCTGCTTTTCCAAGCCCCTCATTTCTGTTGTCTCCTTTCCAATATCAACTCTGGGCCACCTGTTTGGATGACCAGGGACTCTCAGCATGCAAGGGAACGTAGCTACATCTCACCAGGGCGCTCGTAAAATGATCCTTTCCCCGGTTTCAAATGCACAGCTGCGCAGATATGTAACGTTTACGATATTAGTGGCCTGAGTGTCATTTTATTGACTTATCAATTACCCTATATAAGGAAGTCTAACAAACCTCACTGACATCTCCTCTGTGCCTGAAAACACATCAATTCAAGGATGGGTCATTAACAATATATCCAGTTGCATTCTGAATAGACCATTTTATTGCAGGCCTCATATCACATAATAGCAGACTGTGGCGAATACGGATGTGAACTGGCACCCCGGTATCTACAGGCGATCTCCAGCAGCCCCAGATCGCCTACTCCAATAGCTTACTCCTATGGTTTCTCCTTTTCCCTTTCAGCGTCAGCAATACGGACCAGAATTCCTCACTTCGTGAAAAATTTGCCCAGCCCATCAACAGTCACCCGTAATCAGTACTACCAGCACAGCTGTTGGTCCATAAAAATACATTCATTTGGAGCCTGGCTTTAGGCCGAGACCCTACCCCATTCCCCTTTCTCTTGGCTGTTTTGGGCTGGCCCGAGATCATACTCCAATGGCCTCATCTGGGGATGGTAAGAGATGATAGATAGAGCGATATATATGGAGAGATAAACAGTTGAAGTCGGAAGTTTACATACACCTCAACCAAATACATTTAAACTCAGTTTTTCACAATTCCTGACATTTAATCCTAGTAAAAATTCCCTGTCTTAGGTCAGTTAGGATCACCACTTTATTTTAAGAATGTGAAATGTCAGAATAATAGTAGAGAGAATTAATTATTTCAGCTTTTATTTCTTTCATCACATTCCCAGTGGGTCAGAAGTTTACATACACTCAATTAGTATTTGGTAGCATTGCCTTTAAATTGTTTAACTTGGGTCAAATGTTTCGGGTAGCCTTCCACAAGCTTCCCACAATAAGTTGGGTGAATTTTGGCATTCCTGTTATGTCGATATAGGACTCGTTTTACTGTGGATATAGATCATTTTGTACTTGTTTCCTCCAGCATCTTCACAAGGTCCTTTGCTGTTGTTCTGGGATTAATTTTCACTTTTCGCACCAAATTACGTTCGTCTCTAGGAGAAAGAATGCACCTCCTTCCTGAGCGGTATGACGGCTGCGTGGTCCCATGGTGTTTATACTTGCGTACTATTGTTTGTACAGATGAACGTGATACCTTCAGGTGTTTGGAAATTGCTCCCAAGGATGAACCAGACTTGTCACCAATTGTTTTCCTGCAGTCTTGGCTGATTTATTTGGATTTTTGCATGATGTCAAACAAAGAGGCACTGAGCTTGAAGGTAGGCCTTGAAATACATCCACAGGTACACCTCCAATTGACTCAAATGATGTCAATTAGCCTATCAGAAGCTTCTAAAGCCATGACATAATTTCCGGTAATTTTCCAAGCGGTATAAAGGCACAGTCAACTTAGTGTATGTAACCTCCTGACCTACTGGAATTGTGATACAGTGAGTTACAAGGGAAATAATCTGTCTGTAAACAATTGTTGGAAAAATGACTTGTGTCATGCACAAGTAATTACCAAAAATATAGTTTGTTAACAAGAAACAAGAAACTAACAAACTATAGTTTGTTAACAAGAAATTTGTGGAGTGGTTGAAAAACAAGTTTTAATGACTCCAACGTAAGTGTATGTTGTCTCTGGGTTGGTATGAATATTTCAATGTTACATTACCTCAATTTACATGATCACAAACTGTTTGTTCACTGTACTTTGTATCCCTTACAAGTGACCAATACTGTGTAGTTATACCACAATGCAGACTCTGCGAGAACTCTCAAGGATAAAGCGACTCTTCAAAAGCATCCCTCTCCATTTGATGTTCCAAACAGTAACGGGTGCCTCTGTTGTACCCCTCCATCACCTATTGATTGTGTGAGGCAGAGTGCATTGTGTTCTAAATGAGGCAGCACACGAAGACTAACGTCCTTCTCCTGCATAGTAAAGGCAGACTGTAGTATGGACCATATGAAAAACAATTCGGAACATTTTATCTGTTGGAAAGTCTGATGTATCAGATATTAATTGATTATGTCAACTGAATTATATATTATCTTGTCTGTAGAGGAGTAGAAACGTTTCTTCCTTCTTGCATTTTCTCACAACCTACTTACACTTGCAAGGCAGACATTCTAATGAACACAGAGACTTTCCAACAGATAAAACGTTCTGATTTGTTTTCCATATGGGCCATACTACAGTATACCTTTACTATGCAGGAGAATAGCATACATGTAAGTCTTTATGATGTAAAGATGTAATCACCGACCAAAATAATATTGTACTTATGTTATTGTGCATTCCTATTGCATTTCAATCCATTTGAAGTTTCACATTTATGTTCAATGCCTGTACAGCAGTGAACCATGGGCCGTAGAGGAGAATTTCCAACATAAGCAGACATTCAATTTCATGACAATTACTGCAACCCAATTCAAACCTTGCTCGTCGCACTGGGCTCTAACGGTTGATTAGAGCCAAAACGGCCTTGTGTTGCAATGTTTTACCTTCAAACCCAATAATCCTAAGCAAATCATTTCCTCTAGCATCAGAAGTAACCATGTTGCTAATAGACTTCAGCGTGGTGAAATAAAATACATCTTCAGAATCCTCCTGCAGCTCTTGGCCCTGTGACATTTGACAGTCTTTTATAGTGCAGAACGAAACATCTTTGGGAGTTGAAAATTCAATTGTGCCATATTGATTTTGGGTCCATATGTCATTATTTTCCTTTCTGATTGACAGGTGAAAATTGGTTACGTTAAGTATTTCATATGTTATAGGGGCTGACATTTTCTTGCCTGCTCCCTATGTCAATATTGTTGGAGAGATGGCATTATACACTGACTGGTTGCTCCAGTGTTTTTCCTGGCATAATTTAAGATATATAAAAAAACATCAGCATCCTTCCCTCTTGAGGTGTTTAATGCCAATATGTTGAATTTTACCAGGAGATCGTGTATGTTATAATCGTTGGGGCGGCCTCACGCTGCACACACACACAAACATGCAGACACACACACATACAAGCATGTGCACATACACGCATTTTACATGTATATACACTGCATGCTCATGTTTAGCCACTAGACTACCAATGACTTTAAAACGGAGCTGTCCTGATTGCTTCGTGTTAATGCTTAATATGGGAAGTGAGCGTCATAACCCCTCTCTCTTTCAACAGACTGTCAGCAGAAATTGTCTCGCCCGGAAATGTTCCCTCACTGATAGTGTCATTTGTCGCACAACAGCACTGAAATTTCTCCACTTGTGTATTAGACAGGACACAATGACTCCCCACTCCCCTTCCTCCAGTCACTGTCAATCACCCCTTTGCATGCCACACTGTTTGTCCCTTTGTGTCTCCCATACTAATGTCATAGCATGTCTTGGGTTCGCCTTTGGGCTCCCGTCCCAAGCTATTGAAGAAAATATTACAAATAAATAAATGTAAAAAATACATATTGAGCATTTCTCCTCAAAGAGTGTAGAGCAGGGAGGATTCTGGGATTGTGCCGCTGTGTGCCATCAGGCAACCTGTCACCTAAAGGATCAAGGAGCTCAAATAGACAGACCGTGGGACAGCCATGTGTGTGTGTGTGTGTGTGTGTGTACATGTCAGTCTCTTCTCTGACACGTACTGTCTCCACTCATAACAGCTCTAGGATTTCTATGTGATTGGTTTAATGGGGCGGCAGGGTAGCCTATTGGTTAGAGCGTTGGACTAGTAACCGGAAGGTTGTGAGTTCAAACCCCCAAGCTGACAAGGTACAAATCTGTCGTTCTGCCCCTGAACAGGCAGTTAACCCACTGTTCCCAGGCTGTCATTGAAAATAAGAATGTGTTCTTAACTGACTTGCCTGGTTAAATAAAGGTAAAAAAACAAAAAAACAAAACAAATATGCTCTCAAGAATGTTGTCAATTAGACACCGTACAGTGTTCTGAAACACAATGATGTTGACAGCATACCCAGCATGCAAGCTCTCTCGCAATTCAATATACATTATTTTCAGTGTACATGTTAGGACAGCCTAAATGTATTCAATCCAAATCTGACCTGAAGAAGGCTCTATTTTCATCTATGCACCGTAGAAATAAGTTTAGTGTACATTACTGACATGGGAAGTAAAACACTTCCATTGTTATAGTAAACATGGAATAGACGAGACTGACTAGACTCGACAGGGATACACTAGACTAGACAGGGATATACTAGACTAGACAGGGATATACTAGACAGGGTTATACTAGGCTAGACAGGGATATACTAGACTAGACAGGGATATACTAGACTAGACAGGGTTATACTAGACTAGACAGGGATAGACTAGACAGGGTTATACTAGACTAGACAGGGATATACTAGACTAGACAGGGTTATACTAGACTAGACGGGTATATACTAGACTGACTAAACTAGACAGGGATATACTAAACCTGACAGGGATATACTAGACTGACTAGACTAGATAGGGATATACTAGATTGACTAGACTATACACAAATATGCTAGACTGACTAGACTAGATAGGGATAGACTAGACTAAACAAGACAGGGATAGACTAGACTGACGAGACTAGACACGGATCTACTAAACCTGACAGGGATAAACTAGACTGACTAGACTAGACTAGACATGGATAGACTAGACTGACTAGACTAGACGGGGATAGACTGACTAGACTAGACAGGGATAGACTAGACAGTGATATACTAGATTGACTAGACTATACACAAATATGCTAGACTGACTAGACTAGACAGGGATAGACTGTGTGCCCTTGGCTATCCGTAAAAAAATATATAAAAAATATTTTTTTTAAATAATTCAAAAAAATAACAATAATGCTGTCTGGTTTGCTTAATAAAAGGAATTTAAATGTATTTATTTATTTACTTTTACTTTTGATAATTAAGTATATTTTTGCTATTACATTTACTTTAGATACTTAATTATATTTCAAACCAAATACCTTTTGACTTTTACTCAAGTAGGATTTTACTGGGTGATTTTCACTTTTACTTGAGTTTATTTAGGTATCTTACTTTTACTCAAGTATGACAATTGGGTACTTTTTTCACCACTGCAAATCACAGCATTTTGGTTCATCACCAATTACGTATATATTTACGTTTCTCTTCATCATTTAGGTTGTCAAATTCTTTGTATTGTTTTATAATTTTGATGAAGAATATTCTTGTCAGAATATCTGCCACAGTTTGACAGAAAATACAACTCTCTCTCTATCTCTTCATGTGGGCAGAATGAGCACAGCCGGTTCCTCTCTGGGCAGCCAGATGCCCACCGGTCTCTATAGCCAGCCTGTCCTCTATGGCCAGCCAGGTTTGACTGTGACGACCGGTCTCTATGGCCAGCCAGGTTTGACTGTGATGACCGGTCTGTAGCCAGACTGTGTACACCAAGTCTGTACCTAGTCTGTGTTTTCCTCAGTTTTCTATCTGTCACAGTGTTCAGATAGTCTGCCACCACGTATTGTCTGTTTAGAACCAAATAACATTGAAGTTTACTTCAATTTTTTTCTGGTCTTTCCAAAAGGCTATTTATTTTTATTTTTACTTTGGCCGGGCCAGATATTCTGAGAAATTTTTTGAGGCTTTGTTGGGTTGGTAGTGGTTAGTTAACTGAGCCTCAGGACACCTTGGCATTTGAGGGCTTTGTAATGGTAGGAGTGGGGGTCACTTAAAAAAAATATATAAACACATTTGGTGGCACATTTGTGGATATTATTCAGAAGAGGGAATTGTTCTAATTCTGCTCTGCATGTGTTGTTTGGAGTTTTTCTCTGTACCCCGAGGATGTTCTTACAGAATTCTGAATGCAGGGTTTCAATTGGATGTTTGTCCCATTTGGCAAATTATTGTAAGCAAACCCCACACTTCACTGCCATATAGTACTATTGCTTCTATTATTGATTTGAATATTTTGAGCCAGATCCTAATTGGTATGTCTAATTTGATAGATATTTTAATGACATAGAAAGCCCCCCTTGTTTTGTCTTTCAGTTAATTCACGGCCAGGTTGAAGTTCTCTGTGGAGCTGATTTTCTGTCCCCAGTATGTGTAGGTGTCTGTATGTTCAATATTTTTTCATTTATTTTATTTCACCTTTATTTAACCAGGTAGGCAAGTTGAGAACAAGTTCTCATTTACAATTGCGACCTGGCCAAGATAAAGCAAAGCAGTTTGACACATACAACAACACAGAGTTACACATGGAGTAAAACAAACATACAGTCAATAATACAGTATAAACAAGTCTATATACGATGTGAGCAAATGAGGTGCGATAAGGGAGGTAAAGGCAAAAAAAGGCCATGGTGGCAAAGTAAATACAATATAGCAAGTAAAACACTGGTATGGTAGATTTGCAATGGAAGAATGTGCAAAGTAGAAATAAAAATAATGGGGTGCAAAGGAGCAAAATAAATAAATTAATTAAATACAGTACGGAAAGAGGTAGTTGTTTGGGCTAAATTATAGGTGGGCTATGTACAGGTGCAGTAATCTGCAGTTAGCTGCTCTGACAGTTGGTGCTTAAAGCTAGTGAGGGAGATAAGTGTTTCCAGTTTCAGAGATTTTTGTAGTTTGTTCCAGTCATTGGCAGCAGAGAACTGGAAGGAGAGGCGGCCAAAGAAAGAATTGGTTTTGGGGGTGACTAGAGAGATATACCTGCTGGAGCGTGTGCTACAGGTGGGAGATGCTATGGTGACCAGCGAGCTGAGATAAGGGGGGACTTTACCTAGCAGGGTCTTGTAGATGACATGGAGCCTGTGGGTTTGGCGACGAGTATGAAGCCAGGGCCAGCCAACGAGAGCGTACAGGTCGCAATGGTGGGTAGTATATGGGGCTTTGGTGACAAAACGGATTGCACTGTGATAGACTGCACCCAATTTGTTGAGTAGGGTAGGCTATTAGTAGGTTATTTTGTAAATGACATCGCCAAAGTCGAGGATTGGTAGGATGGTCAGTTTTACAACGGTATGTTTGGCAGCATGAGTGAAGAATGCTTTGTTGCGAAATAGTTGAATTTTCAATTTTGACTGCACATTTGTTATTTGTATACATTGATTTGATGACATATTTGTTTTCCACCACACCACTTTCAATGAATTTGAGAAAAATGGCTTCATGCCAAATTGAATCAAAGGCTTTTGGAAATCCACAAAGCTGTTAAAAATTCTTGTGTTGTTTTTACTCACATTTATCCATTAGGGTGTGTAGGGCAGGGGCGCAACTTTACTTTTAGAAGTGGGGGGGGGGGCACGATAATTTTTTGTTGTTGATAATATTCAGATAAACACTCCAAACAGCCTACCCGACCACTTGGAGGCGTCCGCATGATCCTAAAGCACAACGTTGCCTGCTTTTGTATCACATTCCAATAATAAAACTATTTTCCTCAGTTTGCTATTGACACAAATGCCACGGTAATTGTTTGGGACAAAATGTGTACATTTCTGACAAAATGTGTGTTATTAGTCCTTGGTTCCAGATGTCAGAGAAATAGCCCACACTAAAACTTGTTAAATAGTTTGTGTACGGCAGTGCTAAATTTGTGGCCTGTGTATTTTATCGTTTCATTCAATATTCTGACAATACCACAGGCCTTTCTGGGTTGCAGGGCCTGTATTTTTTCCAATAGACATTTTTATGTTATTTGAGAATCCAAATGGTTCTGGTTGTCTGGTTCAAGAATTAGCAGTTTTTCATATTTATTTTTGTTCTAAATTCATTAAAATATTTCTATATAGTTCTTCAAACTTAGTGTTCCATAGGTCATCATTTTGGATTGCCAATTCTTCTCTGTGTGGTTTGTTTAGGGAGTTTTCCCAGAAGTTGTTTGAACCAATGGATTCCTCAATGCCATTAAGTTGGTGTCATATGTGTTGTTCTTGCTTTGTTCTGAGAGTCTGTTTGGATTCTTTTAGGGTTGTCCAGTACTGAAGGCGCAGATCCTGGTGGTCTGGTTCCCTAGGGTCTGAAAGTCTGTTTGGATTCTTTTAGGGTTGTCCAGTACTGAAGGTGCAGATCCTGGTGGTCTGGTTCCCTGGGGTCTGAAAGTCTGTTTGGATTCTTTTAGGGTTGTCCAGTACTGAAGGCGCAGATCCTGGTGGTCTGGTTCCCTAGGGTCTGAAAGTCTGTTTGGATTCTTTTAGGGTTGTCCAGTACTGAAGGCGCAGATCCTGGTGGTCTGGTTCCCTAGGGTCTGAAAGTCTGTTTGGATTCTTTTAGGGTTGTCCAGTACTGAAGGCGCAGATCCTGGTGGTCTGGTTCCCTAGGGTCTGAGAGTCTGTTTGGATTCTTTTAGGGTTGTCCAGTACTGAAGGCGCAGATCCTGGTGGTCTGGTTCCCTAGGGTCTGAGAGTCTGTTTGGATTCTTTTAGGGTTGTCCAGTACTGAAGGCGCAGATCCTGGTGGTCTGGTTCCCTAGGGTCTGAGAGTCTGTTTGGATTCTTTTAGGGTTTTCCAACACTGAAGGAGCAGATCCTGGTTGTCTGGTTCCCTAGGGTCTGAAACTCTGTTTGGATTCTTTTAGGGTTGTCCAGTACTGAAGGCGTAGATCCTGGTGGTCTGGTTCCCTAGGGTCTGAGAGTCTGTTTGGATTCTTTTAGGGTTGTCCAGTACTGAAGGCGCAGTTCCTGGTGGTCTGGTTCCCTAGGGTCTGAGAGTATGTTTGGATTCTTTTAGGGTTGTCCAGTACTGAAGGCACAGATCCTGGTGGTCTGGTTCCCTAGGGTCTGAAACTCTGTTTTGATTCTTTTAGGGTTGTCCAGTACTGAAGGCGCAGATCCTGGTGGTCTGGTTCCCTAGGGTCTGAGAGTCTGTTTGGATTCTTTTAGGGTTGTCCAATACTGAAGGTGCAGATCCTGGTGGTCTGGTTCCCTAGGGTCTGAGAGTCTGTTTGGATTCTTTTAGGGTTTTCCAACACTGAAGGTGCAGATCCTGGTGGTCTGGTTCCCTAGTGTCTGAAAGTCTGTTTGGATTCTTTTAGGGTTGTCCAATACTGAAGGTGCAGATCCTGGTGGTCTGGTTCCCTGGGGTCTGAGAGTCTGTTTGGATTATTTTAGGGTTGTCCAATACTGAAGGTGCAGATGCTGGTGGTCTGGTTCCCTAGGGTCTGAGAGTCTGTTTGGATTATTTTAGGGTTGTCCAATACTGAAGGTGCAGATCCTGGTGGTCTGGTTCCCTAGGGTCTGAGAGTCTGTTTGGATTCTTTTAGGGTTGTCCAATACTGAAGGTGCAGATCCTGGTGGTCTGGTTCCCTAGGGTCTGAGAGTCTGTTTGGATTATTTTAGGGTTGTCCAATACTGAAGGTGCAGATCCTGGTGGTCTGGTTCCCTAGGGTCTGAGAGTCTGTTTGGATTATTTTAGGGTTGTCCAATACTGAAGGTGCAGATCCTGGTGGTCTGGTTCCCTAGGGTCTGAGAGTCTGTTTGGATTCTTTTAGGGTTTTCCAACACTGAAGGTGCAGATCCTGGTGGTCTGGTTCCCTAGTGTCTGAAAGTCTGTTTGGATTCTTTTAGGGTTGTCCAATACTGAAGGTGTCTTTTGTCTTTGTCTTTTTTGGATTGTTTTTAGGTGTCTTTTTTCAAATTGTATACGGATGCCAATATGTCAATGGTATGTGTGGGCTATAAAGTTGTCTAGGAGAGATTAAATGTTTTGATTGCTATTTGCTTTCTGGTAGTTTCCCATGTTATTCTTAGTCCATCTATAGGTCTGATTGGTCTTGTGTAATTTACTGGGCTCTTCTTCCTTGTGGTTTGTTTCTTACCTTTTTAGATGCTGTAATTTTGCTATGGTCTGATAGTGGTGGTAGTGGGCTGTGATTACACAACCTACAGTACTACTGCCAAGAGGTGGGCTGTATGTATCTCTCTATCTATCTCTCGCTCTGATTTAATAATAATCCCCATTAACCTTTTACTGCAGCTTGCTAAATCAGGGTCACACAGAGTGTTTCTTGATAGTCTTAACCAAATCTACTTGGAAACAAAGGTATACACCTCACACACATGGTTATGGGCTTAAAAAAAGAAGAATACACCTGTACCATGTCAGATATAGAGTTGAAATGTATTATATTTCAAGTTTGCATCCCATTATTACACTTTATAAACAGCACAGAAGAGTGAAAATGATCGAAACCGTTTGACATAGAAACACCGGATTTTCGGCAGTTTTATTTTTGACATTCCAACTAACTGCACACAAACTCATGAATCAGTAAAAACCAAGGAGAAGGACCTCATATGGCAGCATTAAAAATACATTCCCAGTGGAATCACAGTCTATCAGTCTTCTGTCAGCTATTTTGTATTTTCTTTTATATGACCTCTATGGGACTCTCAATCACGGCCGGATGTGATACAGCCTGGATTCAAACCAGGGACTGTAGTGATGCTTCTTGCACTGAGATGCAGTGCCTTAGACTGCTGCGCCACTCAGGGGACCAAGTGGGAATGTGGGAAGCAAACTCAGTGAATTCAAATGACCACAGCCGTGTCCAGAAACAACCCCTACCTCCAATAGGCACATAATGGCAAAAATTCTGCAATACGCTGAACGTCCAACCTAGCTGATCAGAGGGAATTTGTTCAGAAATGAACTGAGGCATTGTATGTGTGGGTGTTCCCAAAATGACACACACCCCGTCTTCCCAAATGGGCTTATATCCCACCCAGATCACTGCTGATTAGTGGTGTAAAGTACTTAAGTAAAAATACATGAAAGTACTACTTAAGTCGTTTTTGGGGGTATCTGTACTTATTATTTATTATTCTTGCCAAATGTTTTATTTACTTCACTACATTCCAAAATAAAATAATGTACTTTTTACTCCTTACATTTTCCCTGACACCCAAAAGTACTCCTTACATTTTGACAGGAAAATGGTCGAATTCACACACTTATCAAGAGAACATCCCTGGTCATACCTACTGCCTCTGATCTGGCGGACTCACTAAACACACATGCTTTGTTTGTAAATTATATCTGAGTACTGGAGTGTGCCCCTGGATATCCGTCAATTAAAAAAATATGAATTGTGGCGTCTGGTTTGCTTAATATAAGGAATTTGAAATGGTTTATACTTCTACTTTGACTTTTGATATTTAAGTACATTTTTAGCAATTCCATTTACTTTTGATACTTAAGTATATTTAAAAACAAACACTTTTTATTTTCATTTTTTCATTTTCTATTAAGGTATCTTTATTTTTACTCAAGTATGACAATTGAGTACTTTTCCCACCACTGCTGCTGATTGAGGTCTGTGGCCCTCTTTTGGGCAAAACAAGCAGCACTCCTGTTACGTGTTTGTACGACCGTAAAGCAAATGTTTAGGCCTTGGAAGCTATGGCCCATCCCTCACGCAGTGCACTGACAACAGCACGGTCCATATAGACCAGCCCCAGGTCAACATTAGTCGAACAGTGGAGAGATCAATATATGTAATTAGTCAATATTATTTCTAGTCAGGTTATTCTTCGTATTTTGCATTATTCTTCGTATCCCTCCCCCAGCCTTCATGTACACAGACATTCCATGAACGTATATATTTAACAATCTGAGAATGTAAGAATCAGAGGAAAGGGAGAAAGGTATCTAAGTGTTGATGCTTCCCAACAATGACTCTGATGGTAGCTTCCAGACACATTGCCCTTGGGGTAGAGTCAACCCAAGTTGCAGCACAGCAGACACCTCTTAGATATATTTGCGGAGCCTATCTTTTGCCCGGAGCTACGCTTGTTGTTACCAGGTGGCTCAGGGGATCACTGGGTGGGATGGGGCAATGGGTTATACTGAGGGTGGTCCATTGTTAGAATCCACTTTGAAATATTATGGCATTTTGAAAAAGGGCCCAGGGCTGGGTTTTTACTAAGCTAACATATGGAATTGTTTTAAGATGGTCATACCAAGGATTATTGAGCTATTTGATTTAGAATTTTAGGACCCCTGTAGGTTTCAAAAATATATTTAAAAAATAATTTGATGAAACACTGAATTTGTCCATATTACTATAAGCCCATAGAAATGCATTGGTTAAAATAGATCCATACATAGAAAAACAGATAGTCCAAAAATAAACCCAAAGGAAGTTTGTTTTGAAGTGTCTGTTCTATATTTAAAAAAGGGGGAAAAAACTCTGTATTGTATACCCTTGACGTGGAAATGCCCTTTCACTTCAACGGTATCACTCAACTCCACCATGTGCCTTCTACTAGCAGTACTCTCCCAAGAGCACTGCTCCACCAGAGAGCGCCACAGATGGTCCGTGGACATCAGGCATATGGGGTTTATACGCCTACTTCTCTTTCACTGTGTTAAAGTACTACTGCTATTAAAGATTCATGTGTGGGATATATAGCCTATAAGGCCTGGGGCCCTGGTCACTTTTAGTGTTTTCAGGGAAAACGTGGAGTGGGGGAGATGCTATCTCAGGTAATCCCTGGATTAGCCAGCCAACCACCTAATGGTTGGGAGTGGGGAACCTTATGTGATTTTTGCTGTCCATTTTGCTTCATAATCCGTGCTCCCAAAGCCTGTTGGTGTTGGTGGAAAAGCTGTGTCCATTTAGATTTTAGACTGAGGGAGGTCCCAGGACGACTCAGGCCACCAGTCGCTAACTTTTTTTGCTAAGTAGGTAACCTAAGGATGTCAAGCGGTCAAGCAGGGAAATGTTCCAGCCTACCCTTGTACAGAGGTCCCATCTCTCGGAATGATTCAAACTGAAATATAATTCTGTGAATTATCGGACACCAAAGTTCATAATCCTATTAATAATCGAGCTATTTGGTGTGGTCTAATTTAAGAAAAGGGATTTCACATTTTGAAACTAAAATGGCCGTCCAATTTGGCTGTTTGGATTTAAAGTGTCTGTAACATTTATTATGACAGGTGCTGCTCCAACACTGAGTACAGGCAATAATAAGATTACTAAAGGAAAAACCCTTCCAGTAAATTATTTAAAACATCCTCATGAAAATTTATGCAGGAGGTCAACGGTTTATCTCACTTTATGATTTCTGAAAATATTCTCATTCATGATGTTCAAAATCACCCAAATTCCCACTCCAAATTGGTGATTCAAATATATTGTAATTTATTATGAAATCTCATGGCGAGATTCAGTGACAGCATTTAATTTATATTAATTTGGTTCGCAATCAGTCATTGCCCTCTCGCTGTACTTACAGCACTGTCAGTCCCACAGTTTTAAAACTTTTAAACTCCCCTCGTTTTATAGGAAACACATGACTGTAATGACACCAGAGTAAGGTTGAGAAATGGGAAAAGTAGTGTGCTGGGCTGGCACACACGCACGCACACACACACACACACACACACACACACACACACACACACACACACACACACACACACACACACACACACACACACACACACACACACACACACACACACACACGCAGATGCACAATTACATGAACGGAACTCTCGTTTTGATATAGTTAAATGAATCCTTTTCAAATATTTGTTTCAAATAGTAAAATCATAGTGTAAAAGCAGGTAAGCTGGTTCTACTCTTTTTGGCCATTTTCTGGTGTTTTGTGGTGGAAAACTCTGTTACCCATAGATAGAAATGTTTTAACAATTTCATTGTTTTCAGAAGCTCACATTAAATTGCTCCTCCCTGTTGCACACAACAAGCTTCCATTCCCCCTGTCACAAAGGGATTCATGGCTGATTTAAGATGAAATCGTCAATCCTGTTACGGTCAACCCTGTTACGGTCAACCCTGTTACGGTCAACCCTGTAACGGTCAACCCTCTCACTTTATTTGGCACTTAATAGGCACGTACTATAGTATATATATTTTTTTACGTCTTGAGATGGGAAAACTAGTGTTTTATGAAGTTGAACATGTGCTCTTTATTACCAAGTTCCACTTCTCAAAACGTGTAATGACCCAGTACATACAACAAATACAAACAACTTGACACTGTTTCAATGTCAACTTCTTCTCCTATGCATGTAGTATCCATTTAGATCACAGGAATAAATACATTGTTCTCCTGCCAACCAGAGGGATTATACCGAGAGCTTGTTGAGAAAATGGAGGCTTACACTGAGTGTTTTAACAGATCAATGAGTCAAATTAAGACCGCTCAAATCAGAGTGGATGGATTGAAAGAATATGAACGTGAGTGACGATGGAATGACCAAAACAATAGGCGTTTCAGTAACACTTTCTATGAGGTACATGTATACAGTGCCTTTATAACATGCATTTTAATGCCTTGTGATACGTTTAGAATACATTGTAACACTGACTATAAATGCGTACAGCTAGAAGTCAAATCTGCGTGTCATGGAGGAGCTGGAGCTAACACAAGGGGTTGTGGGTAGTGCAATATCTGCAGCCCTACTGTCCTTTGATCTTCATATGAGAGCTCAACTAGCATTTCAGTCCAAGCTGATTTAATAACATGGATAATATAGCTCACATGCCATGGGATAGTATGTTATAGTGGTCAAACAATACCACAATATTGGTCTGCAGTACTTAAAATACTACATTTATGTGAATAAACACATTTTACAATGCAATCATTGTTTTGTGTTCTATTATCTGTACTTGCCATGTACAAAAGCTTAACTGCATTCTTGTTATCAATGTAGTTACTGAGTAACAACAAGGCATAGAAGAGCAACGTCATCGTCATTGGAGTCCAATAACTGTGGTGAGTTGGGACTAAAAAGTGTGCGCCACTAAAATAAGCCGCTTCTCCACTTTTCACACTTAAGTCATCAAAACTGTGAGATGAGTTTTCATCACCAATCATCACACTGATCGTTTTGCATTCGAGCAAAACCAACCAAAAAATAATATGACAGTTGGATCTAGGGCTGTCCACAAACGATGCCTCGAGGCTTTAAGTGTGAGTTAGACCGAGTGGGAGCTTCCAGAGATCCAGACAATGCTTTTTGGCAAACCCCAAGTGGAAATTCATATTCAAGTCAGGGATAAGAGACTGATCATCTGGTCTGTAGCATGCAGTGAGTAGATGGCTCCCTCATTCAATTCAATTCAATGTGGTCCCGGATAGTATTATAGAGTTGCTACACATTTGGAACAGATACAGCAGACCTAGAAGTTGTATATTTTATTTTTGAAAGTTATTTATGTACCTGCCATGGGTTTTTGACTCAACCTCATTCTCTTCACATAACCTCCCTCTTCTCCCCAAAACCAGCTGGAACATGGCTGCATAACCGCAACAACATTCTAGCACCAGACTCTGGAGATCCTCCTCTTTTTGAGTTATGAATTCACCATATGGCATATAAAGTTATCCTCACGGAAAAAAAAATACAACTGTGGTTTGTTGTTGAATGCCTTACATGATCATGTGATGTTACATTTGCAATGGCTATGCTATGAATTATGACAGTGGCCTTGCTATGTTTGATGAACATGACACTTTTTTTTCTCACCTTTTGAAACCTGATAGCTTATTCAATCAAAACTCATCTTCGATTGCTTTGATGACATCCCACACACCAACGGTAACGCCGCTGGAACAATACTGTATATTGATCATTAAGAAACTGGAGCAGAACAAAATATGTATCAATGATAAGATCTCTGAAAAATGAGAAAAATGAAAAGAGCACAATGTTATCCCACAAGCCTATAATCCCATACTACGTTCCTAAAAAGAGATGCTCTATACAGAAATCCACTGTCACTGTCTGGAAGGAGAGAGAGCCTAATCCAGTGATTGGTTTTACCTTATCGCAGAATTTAAGAAGTGTACATTTCTAAGCTGACGGATTGAACCCCTGTTCGATACAGGTTTGCAAAACTGATCGGTTGAGCCTCCAAGATTTGATATGGGTATTTAAAGCTCTGCACGGCATTAACCAAGAGCACAACAAATAGCCTGCCTTTTAACTGGGCTGGGGGAATCCGGGCCAGTCGGGATGCAAATTGAAATGAACCGAGAGTGGATTGAGAGGGTGAGGGTGGGGGGTGGTTGGGGTGGGGGTTGGAGAGTGGCTGGTTGTAGGGATGAGGGGGAGGACTAAGGCAGGGTGAGGGGAAAAGGGTCCAAGGAAAACGTAGAGAGCCTGCGAGAGCAGCCGTGAAGACCGGTGGCTTATGATCCATGTGACAACAGTAGCAGACACAGCAGAGAGAGTGGGCCCTTGATCAAACCGGGCAACAAGCATTTGGTCAGCAAACAGCAGCTCATGGCCTAGCTTCCCATCTGAGGCTAGAGGCTAGATTTGGGCTATGCAGCCTATGTTCCACCAGGGCACATACTGTATCACTAGGTCCAAGAAGGATACAGTTCTGTGGATAATGGGTGGATCCAAAGCTGATAGTAGGGTTCATCGGCTTATACGGAAAGGACACTGTCTTATTTGGCAGAAGAATTCAATATTAGAATCAGTAGAATACAACAAAAATTGACACACAGTAGTAGCCTACATGTACAGTCCTTTGTAAAAGGTTATGATATCAATTATTAATCAGGACGTTCTATACTGGCTGTATTGAGCCACAATGATCAAATCCCACACTTGCAGTGTCCAAAAAACAACCTATAATATTACACGTTATGGTTCTGGGATTGGTTAGATGATGTGGTTGCTCAATGTGTGCTAATGCTGTATGACGACACTATTTGTCAGAAATAGCATGGAACCCCAAATCCTTGTGGCAGAGGATCTATGTAAAAGAACAGACAGACTTACACTGTAGTTGAGACACAGTGACTGTCTGGATACAAAATATGATAATAGAAGACATACAGGCCTATGGCCAAAGCATCATATGCCAGCAGCACTAGTTCTACAAAACCTCATTTAATTCCATAGAGTTTTCAAACCAGAAGATTTGACACACTGCTAGAAAGAGATGTGATGATTTGAATGGTCTGTGGTCAGTGTGAAGAGATGCTATGGCATCTTGTCATAAGGTGTCATTTCAGGCAGTATTCTTTAAATGTTGATCTTGAGATGCCAATATCAGACATGCCAATATTGCTCTTTCCTTTTTTCTCCTCTAACACAAACACACACATGCACAAGTACATGTACCCCCTCACCCACACCCACCATTTGATACATATACATACACACACATGCATACACAAATATACATACATACACATACATACACAAAAGTATGTGGATACCACTTCAAATTAGTGGATTTGGCTATTTCAGCCACACCCATTGCTGGAAGGTGTATACAATTGATTACACAGCCATGCAATCTCCATAGACAAGCATTGGCAGTAGAATGGCCTTACTGAAGGGCTCAGTGACTGTCAACGTGGCACCATCATAAGATGCCACCTTTCCAACAAGTCAGTTCATCAGAATTCTGCCTTGCTAGAGCTGCCCCGGTCAACTGTAAGTGCTGTTATTGTGAAATGGAAACGTCTAGGAGCAACAACGGCTAAGCTGCAAAGTGGTATGCCACACAAACTCACAGAACTGGACTGCAGTGCTGAAGCACTTAGCAAGTAAAAATCAAGTCTCCGCTTGCAACACTCACGACAGAGTTCCAAACTGCCTCTGGAAGCACAAGAACTGTTCGTCTGGAGCTTCATGAAATGGATTTCCATGGCAGAGCAACCGCACACAAGCCTAAGATCACCATGCGCAGTGCCAAGTGTCGGCTGGAGTGTTGGAAAACTCATTGCCATTGGACTCTGGAGCAGTGGAAACACATTCTCTGGAGGGACGAATCAAGCTTCACCATCTGGCAGTCCGACGGGCGAATCTGGGTTTGGCGGATGCCAGGAGATCACTACCTGCTCAACACATAGTGCCAACTGTAAAGTTTGTTTGAGGTGGAATGATGGTCTCGGGCGGTTTTTCATGGTTCTGGCTAGGCCTTTCACTTCCAGTTAAGGGAATTCTTAACGCTACAGCATATAATGACACTGTAGACAAGTCTGTGTTTCCAACTTTGTGGCAACAGTTTAGGGATGCCATTTACTGTTTCAGCATGACAA